>NW_022307588.1:0-14029 GCF_002776525.5 Piliocolobus tephrosceles | reverse complement strand
AGTGCAGTGGCATGATCTCAGCTCACTGCAACCTCCGCTTCCCAGGTTCAAGGAATTCTCATGCTTCAGCCTCCCAGGTAGCTGGGATTACAGGTGTGCACCACCTCACCCAGCTAAGTTCTGTATTTCTAGTAGAGACAGGGTTTCACCAGGTTGACCAGGCTGGTTTTGAACTCCTGATCTCAGGTAATCCACCCTTCTCAGCCTCGAAAAATGCTGGGATTACAGGCATGAGCCACTGCACCTGGCCTTGTGTGTGATTTTTAATTGTGGTAAGATACACATAAGCACTGGGCCCACTTCGGGAGGCTGAGGCAGGCGGATCACAAGGTCAAGAGATCGAGACCAGCCTGGCCAACAGGGTGAAACCCCATCTCTACTAAAAATACAAAAATTAGTCAGGTATGGTGGCACGTGCCTGTAATCCCAGCTACTCGGGAGGCTGAGGCAGGAGAATCACTTGAACCCGGGAGGCGGAGGTTGCAGTGAGCTGAGATCCCGCCACTGCACTCCAGCCTGGGTGACAGAGCAAGAATATCTCAAAAAGAAAAAGGAAGAAACCTTTGGATTCCTTTTTTAAGTTTGCTGCATTACAGATAATGTGGGGCCTGGCTCAGTGGCTCACACCTGTAATTCCAGCACTTTGGGAGGCCGAGGTGGGTGGATCACTTGAGGTCAGGAGTTTGAGACCAGCCTGGGCAACATGGCAAAACCCTGTCTCTACTAAAAATCCAAAAAGAAAAAAATTAGCCAGGCATGGTGGCGTGGGCCTGTAAGTCTCAGCTATTCAGGAGGCTGAGTTCAGGGGATCACTTGAGCCCAGGAGGTTGAGGCTATAGTAAGCTGAGACAGAGCCACTGTGCTCCAGCCTGGGCAACATAATAAGACCCTTTCTCAAAAAAATTTTAAAAATTTTAAAAAAAGGAAATGCTGGAAAAAAGAATAAGGAGGAGTCCTCTGAAATCCTCCCACTTGAGACTTTTGGCATGGGGGTTTGTTTGATGAACGCCAGCGTGGACGGCGGCAGATCCTGTTTGCTTTTTCCCACTAAGCATCCAAACACGAACACCTCCCAGTGGCTGCAGGCACTTCCGACCCCTCGGTTAATGGCCACAGAGGTGGCGCCCGCGTGGCCAACGCCCGCCCCGTGTCCATGACCATGTTTCCTCCCATTCTGCAGAACGTTCTCAAGGACCAGCCTGTGCAAAATGCTCTCCCCCAACATCCGGCTGTTTCTGTAGGCCACATTCCCAAGCATGCAATGACTGCGTCAGAGTCGGAGCATTTGTGAGGAGCCTCTGGCACAAATTGCAAGTTTCCGCATCTTTTTAAAATCATCTTCCCCCACCCTAACATTGTTATAAAAGCAAATGCTCACCTAGAGCTTCCCCTGTGCCAGGGCCTCATTTTCACGTGCAGACTCACTTATAACCCACAGCAAGATAAGCACTATTGTTATGTCTGTTTTAGACACGACACTGAGGCACAGAGAGGTTGAGTAACCTGCACAACATCACACAGCCAGTATGTAACAGGGCGATTCTGAAATCAGGACACGACTCCATCATGCTCTTCATGGGTGCGGTGGCTCACACCTGTAAACCCAGCACTTTGGGAGGCTGAGGCAGGTGGATCACAAGGTCAGGAGATCGAGACCAACCTGGCTAACACGGTGAAACCCCGTCTCTACTAAAAATACAAAAAATTAGCCGGGCGTGGTGGTGGGCACCTGTAGTCTCAGTTACTCGGGAGGCTGAGGCAGAAGAATGGCATGAACCCGGGAGGCGGAGCTTGCAATGAGCCAAGATCGTGCCACTGCACTCCAGCCTGGGCAACAGAGTAAGACTTCTTCTCAAAAAAAAAAAAAAAAAAGAGAGAGAGAGATCCTTCCACCTCAGCCTCCTGAGTAGCTGGAACTATGGGCACATGCCATTATGCCCAGCTAATTTTTTTTTTTAAGAGATTGGGTCTTGCTATGATGCCCAGGCTGGTCTCACTCCCGGCCTCAAGCAATCCTCCCATCTCAGCCTCCTAAAGGGCTGGGATGACAAGAGCAAGCCGCCACATCCGTCTGGTTTCCACCCTTTTATAAAAGCAAAGTCATACCCATGCCACAGCATACATGTATCATTTGTTTGGCTGTTCTCCAATTGTTGGGTAGTCCTTCCAATATTTTTCTACCACAATCAGAGGCAGATCCAGGTTTTGTGGTGCCTGAAGCTTTTTTTTTTTTTTTTGAGATGGGCTCTCACCCTGTTGCCCAGGCTGGAGTGCAATGGCATGATCTCGGCTCACTGCAATGTCCGCCTCCTGGGTTTAAGCCATTCTCCTGCCTCAGCCTCCTGAGTAGCTGGGATTACAGGCACCTGCCACCACGTCTGGGTAATTTCTGTGTTTTTAGCAGAGACAGGGTTTCACCATGCTGTCCAGGCTCATCTCAAACTCCTGACCTCAGGTGATCCACCCGCCTCAAAAGCAGGCACAGAGGGCCATGATAGACACTGCATGGCCCCAAAACCCCAATGTGCCATTTCCCTATTAGGACACTTCCAAAGAGAATTTTTCTGTGCACACCCGTATACCTCACCACCTAGGTTCTACCCTTAACATTTCAGTGCTTTTGTTTTATGGGACATCTGTTCATTAATCCACCTTGTTTAACGGTATCTTTTTTCTTTTTTGAGACAGAGTTTCGCTCTTGTCGCCCAGGCTGGAATGTAATGGCATGATCTTGGCTCACTGCGACCTCCGCCTCCCGGTTCAAGCAATTCTCCTGCCTCAGCCTCCTAAGTAGCTGGGATTACAGACGCCCGCCACTACGCCTGACTGATTTTTGCTATTTTTAGTAGAGATGGGGTTTCACCATGTTGGCCAGGCTGGTCTTGAACTCCTGACCCTCAGGTGATCCGCCCACCTCCAAAAGTGCTGGGATTACAGGCGTGAGGCACCGCACCCAGCCTGTTTTACATTTTTCAAAGGAACTGCAGACATTAGTGAAATTCAGCTTGCAAACTGTGAACCAGAGTTTCGTATTTTATGTTTTAGTCTCGCTGTCACCCAGGCTGGAGCACAGTGGCGTCATCATACTACACTACAGCCTCCACCTCCCTCCAGCCTCAGCCTCCTGAGAAGCAAGGACTACAGGAGCACAACACCATGACTAAATAAATTTAAAGTTTTTTTTTTTGGAGACAGGGTCTCTCTGTCACCCAGGCTGAAATGCAGTGGATTTTGGCTCACTGCAACCTCCACCTCCGAAGCTCAGGTGATCGTCCCACCTTGGCCTCCGGAGTACCTGGGGCACCACCATGCCCACTAGTTTTTTCCAGCTTTTGTAAAAACCAATGGGATTTTGCCATGTTGCCCAGGCTGGTCTTGAATTCCTGGGCTCAAGCAATCCACCCATCTCAACCTCCCGAAGTGCTAGGATTACAAGTGCCACTGCACTGGCCTAAAAAATGTTTTTCTAGAGATAGAGTCTCACTGTGTTGCCCAGGGTGGTCTCCAGTTCCTGGCCTCAAACAATCCTCCTGCCGGGGCCTCCCAAAATGACGGGATTACAGGGGTAAGCCACCGTGCCCAGCTGAGTTCTGTACTTTCAGGCTTTTGACATAAAATTCGGATGTGACATGCCATTTCTGTGCAGACACACACAAACATCTTTGCTGTGGATCCCCCGTTTCGCACATGGGAACAGACGCATTTCCCCCGGCAATTAAATACCAAGGACTTCCTGAGGACACCGAGTGTCCAGGCCACGGGGTTTGTGCTTCAGTGGCTGTGACCACCCACACCCCCGGGTATCCAGGAATGTGCCCGACGCCCCGATGGCCGTCTCCAGGCATTAAGAGCTTCCTCCCCGTTTCCAGCAGTTTCCTTTGGTCACCCCTGAGCACAGACTCACTGGGTCAGCGGCTGGCCTCCTTGGCAGATGGCGTTTTTTTTTTTTTTTTTTTTTTTCCTGAGATGGAGTTTCACTATTGTTGCCCAGGCTGGAGTGCAGTGGCGCAATCTCAGCTCACTGCAACCTCCGCCTCCCAGGTTCAAGTGATTCTGCTGCCTCAGCCTCCCCAGTAGCTGGGACCATAGGTGCGTCCCACCACGCCTGGTTAATTTTTGGTAGAGATAGGGTCTGGCTATGTTGCCCAGGCTGGTCTCAAACTCCTGGGCTCAAGTGATCTGCCACCTCAGCCTCCCAAAGTGATGGGATTACAGGAGTGAGCCACTGTGCCCGGCCCTGTTTCCTCACCTTGAAAACGGGAGTTAAGTACAGCCCTCCTTGGTTGGGCTGCTGTGAGTTCAGTGAGTGAATCCACCTGCATAAACCTGATAGCAGGTGCCTGGCGGAGGTCAGACGCCACCACTCCTACCATCGGTGTGGCGAGAGCTGCTATGTCACCGCAGCAGAAGGAACTGGGCTATTCTCCAAGTCGGAATCCAGCGGGGAACCTCCTCCTCACCTCTGCTTCACCTCACACTTCTGGTCAGGCTGTAAGCCCTGCACCCTCTGCCTGCTGGCTTTTTAGGATCTGCCCGGGCTTGGAAGGGCTGCCAACTTCACTGCTATTGGACAGACCACGATCCAGTCGGCTGACGACCCCTTCAGACACACCCCAGGACCTCACCAGGCTCTGGCGGTGAGTTCTGGCACCTACATGTTTGTGCGCCACGGGGGGACACACACAGTCTGCATCCGGGAGCAGCTGCCCGCAGGAGGCACACAAGCCACACGCGAAGCTCACTGATTGGCTAAAAGGAACTTTTATTGAAGGGCGGGGCTCCAGCATCCAATGGCAGCTACAACCTGGGGACAGAGAAGAGGGGCTGAGGGTGGGTAAGAGGGTGCCCCACAACCCCCGCCCACCTGACACTCCCTGCCTTTCAGTTTCCCTTTGGGGACCCTCCCAACCCCACTCTGGTTTCAGGGCCTCTTCTGGGCATGGCCAAGGGGATGTGATTCAGCCACTGGCCACACTCTGGGAGGGGCCCTGGGACTCGGGGGGCACCATGGGGCGGAAGAAGGGCTCCCTTCCTTGTGCTGAAACCGGGTGGACTCACTGGATCTCACGGAACGCCCGCTTCTCCACCAGCTTCACCTTGTACTTGCGTTTGAACCTGGAGCAGGGGCCATGGAGCAGTCAGTGTCCGGGGCCAATCCCAGATGCTTTCACCCCACAGCAGCCCCGGCCGCCCCTTACTTGGCTCTCTCTCGAGGCTCGATCATATTCCTCCTCTGGAAGCTCTTGAACCGGTCTCGAAGGATGTTGCCCTCGGGCTGCGGGACAGAGAGGGAGGCCTCAGCAGGGCCTGGCAGAAGCCCGAGGGCCTGAGACCTCTCCTCGGGGTCCTGGCAGCTCAGCCTCGTGCAGTCTCCCCAGGGGAGCCTTGTGGGCACCAGGGACTCAGCCTGGCCCTCAGCTGCTGGGGCTCAGCGCTGGGATGACAGCCACCAACCCACAGCCATCTCTGAGCCGGGCTTGGAGGAGTCATGGGAAGTGGGCTGGTGACAACACAGAAAAGGGGACAGCAAGGGCAAAAGCCGGGTCAGAGGCAGAAGGCGCAGTCCACTCATGAGCACAGCTGGCTGGAGCCCCATGGCTGGGTCAGGCCAGGCCAGGTGTGTGGCTGACAGAGAAGCTGGGTTTCCTCAGGGGCACTGGGGAGCCACAGCAGGTTCTGAGCAGGGGAGGGGACAGGATTGGTTCTGAGCTTCAGGAAAGTCCCTCTAGTCCTAAAGGTGACCGGGACTGCAACAGGGACCAGCTGGAAGGAAAGGCCGTCTTAGGGTCCCAGACTCAAACCCTAGCCTGACCCCTACCCTGGGATCCCCCCAGCACCCCGTGCCCTCAGCCCCTGGGCACTGGCCCCACTGGCCCAGCCCAGGGGCAGCCATGATGTCGCCCATCGCCCCTGGGGGGCACGGGGAGCAAGGATGGTGTCATCATTGGGCACAGGGCTCTGCGGCGCCAGCAATGAGCACCTTCAGGGTCCTGAGCGAGTCTGTCAGCTCCGAGCTCAGCTGCACATCAATGTCGGGTGCCTGGTACCTGCAGAACAGGGCGGGTGTTCAGAAATATCAGCCCTGCAGGGTCCAGGACACCCAGTCCAAAGCCCCCTCTTGCAGAAGGAGGACCTCTGAGAATGTGGGGTTTGGTGGGGAAGAGGTGTTCTCCCGGTGGACGGTGGGCAGTTCCTGAACAAAGGCAGGAAGGCGCCCGGCCCTGGGACCTGACCCCCACCCCAGCTTCTCCCAGAACCCCAGGCCTGGTTCTCACTTGAGCCGCCCCAGCCTTCGGGGCTTGTCAGCCTCAGCCTCCCGCCGCGCCTGCCGCTGCCTCCGCCGCCGCGCCAGCTCCGCCAGCCTCAGGGCCACCTGGGCCTTGATCCCACGCAGCCGGAACAGCTCCTGGTGCTGGAGCCGGGCGGCCCGCAACGCGGCCTGCTGTACCCGCTGTGGAGACAGGGCAGGGTCAGGGTCCAGGCGAGTGCTGCCCACCCAGGGAGGCCTTCCCTCTACACAGGGAACCCTCCCCGCACAAATCTGCCTGCCCCCGGAGGCCCTTCCTGACCCTGTCCCCAGCAGGTCAGCAGCGCCTCCAGGGCCTTCCCAGCAGCTGCTAGCTTCAGCCCCATGTCCCCCACCTCCCCCGATCTGCGGTGCAGAAACCTCCCCGCACCTCACTCTTCAAACAGAAGCGTCAGGGAGCCCCGTCCCACCCCAGCCCAGAGGCCTGCCTGGAAGAGGCTGGGAAATGAGTCTCAGCTGTGAGGATCCCAAACAGCCCAAACCACAGGCCACACACAGGGCTTGGGGTGGGCAGGCTGCCCGCAGCACCCAGGACAGCCCATGGGAGGGAGGGAGGAAGGGGACGAGGCATCAGAAGCAGGCCCCGCCGGCCCAGGTGCTCACCAGCCTGCGCGCAGCCTTCTCCCGCCGCCGCTGCTGCTCCGTCTTCTTCTCTGTGGCGGCCAGGCGGGCGGGCGTGGGACAGACCTCGGCATCCCCTGCCTCCGGCCCCTCGCCCTGGCCTGGCTCCCCCTCACCATCCGACTCCTCCAGCAGCCCCTCGCATAGCTCCTGGAACGTGGACTCCTGGGGAGGTGGGAAGCAGGGAGCAGTGTCAGGGGTAGGTAGCAGGCTCTGGGAATAGAGGGAGGGGCAGGTGCGGGGCTCACCTGGGTGGCGGCCTGCTCCATGGCGGGCAGGGCCAGCTGCCGCTCCAGCTTCTCCGCCTCCTTCTGCCGCTGCAACTCCACCTCGTGGGCGGCTGAGAGCAGGGTCTGCCAGGGGCGGGAGTGAGGACCGGTCCCTGAACCTCTCCTGGGACACTGAGACTAGACCCTCTTACCTCCCATCTGTCCCTCACCCAGTGCCCACGATCTCACCCCGGCCCAGGCTTTCCTCCCCAAGCCCCGTCTACCAGCACACCCCACCCTGCACAGAGCCAGAGGGCACCTCAAACCCTCGTCCTCACACCTGCTCTGCGCGTCTGTGAAGGCTGTCTGGCCTGTACGCTTCAGTTTTTTTTTTTTTTTTTTTTTTTTTACACCGAGGGGCACCCCCCTTCGCCCAGGCTGGACTGCAATGGCATGATCTTGGCTCACCACAACCTCCGCCTCCCGGGTTCAAGCGATTCTCCTGCCTCAGCCTCCCGAGTAGCTGGGATTACAGGCACGCGCCACCATGCCCGGCTAATTTTTTATTTTTAGTAGAGACAGGGTTTCTCCATGGTGGTCAGGCTGGTCTCAAACTCCTGACCTCAGGTGGTCCATCCACCTCGGCCTCCCAAAGTGCTGGGATTACAGGTGTGAGCCACCGCGCCCGGCCCACAGTTTCATTTATGTGAACTGGTCAGGGTGGGCAACTCCCTGAGACAGGAAGCCTGGCATCTGCCTAAGTCCACACGAGATAGGAATTGTGGGGGTGACGGCTGACATGTGTGAGGTTTCCTTTACAGACAGAGAAAATGTTCTAAAATTGACTGTGGGGATGGTTACACAACGGTCACTAAAAACCACGGAATCACATACTCTAACCAGGTGACCGTATGGTAAGTGAATTTGATCTCTAGGAAATAGTTCTGCACAAATCTAAAAGCGAATGTCCGATCTCCACGCCCCTCCCACATCTGGTCCAGGAACAGACGGCAGAGAGCGGCACCCTCGTCCTTTCAAACGTGAGCACACTGTTGCTTTTTTCCGCAGACACTTTTCTCTACCTCTGTTGAGGCTATTTCAACAAATGAGGAAGTTGCCTCTGTTCCTGGCTATCTCCTTACGAACGCTGAAAACGATGCGGGCAAGCATCCTGCCTCTACCGCGAACATCTCAGCGTCTCTCCAGTCACGTCATCCCAGGAGAAGGGGTGTTCCTCCAGGGAGAGTTGCGGCTGTTTTTTGAGAGTCTCGCTCTGTTACACAGGCTGGAGTGCCGTGGTGCCATCACAGCTTACTGCAGCCTGGACCTCCTGGGCTCAAGCAATCCTCCCACCTCAGCCGCCCAATAGGTTGGGACCACAGGCATATGCTGCCACGCCCTGCTGATTTTCTGTATTTAGTAGAGACGCGTTTTCACCACGTTGATCAGGCTGGTCTCGAACTCCTGACTTCAAATGATCTGCCGGCCTCAGCCTCCCAAAGTGCTGGGATTACAGGTGTGAGGCACTGCATCCGATCAAGGGAGGGGTTTTCGTACCCTTTGTCCACCATATCTGTGCCCAACAGATGGCTGCTAAATGCACAGTGGCTCCAGCCAGACTTGCCCATCGCTGAGCTAGCCTCGCCGGTGAATAACTGTCACTTGGCTGCCAGTGTGCCACCGAGTCACCACGGCCTTTTGCATCTCTGTCCCACAGGCTTCCTGGAAGGCGCCATTCTCACTCACCTCTGTACCTTTGCACGTGCTGTTCCCGCCACCTGGAAAACTCACTCCCCTCCTCCCATTGCAAACCCCTCCCTCAGCCTCTGCCTCTGCCTCGGCTCAGGCGTTCCCTCCTCCAGGGAGCCCTTCCTGACCCCCCAGGCTGGGCCAGGTGCCCCATCTGGGCTCCCAGCCCCAACCACTCTGCTCATCATTATCTGGGAACAGGTCTCTTGCACTGGACCGTGAACCCTGTGAGGACAGGCCCCAGGGCTGTCTGGGTCACTCTGGAGTTCCCAGCACCACCCAGCACAGGGAGGGAGCTAGTGAAGCCCTGACAGAGAGGCAGGGCCCGCTGAGGAGGGAGGCCTGGTCGGGGTGGTGTACCTGGTGGTCTTCAAACGATGGGTTGTAGGAAGCTCCGGCAGGCGCCACCTCCACGGCGGGTGCCTGGGACGGCTTGGTGTGCAGGTGTGGTGGCCGCTGTGGAGAAAAGGGCGCAACAGAGTAAGGCCATGTGAGGTCAGAAGGTCCCCCAGACTTGTGTGTTGAAACTTAACTGCAATGTGGTAAAGTCACCAGACAGGGGACTTTGGGGAGTGATTCAGTCAGGAGGGCCCTGCCTTAGAAGCCAGCCTGGGCGACCTGGGCGCACGGCCTACTTCCAGGCTTTCTTCATCCCTCCCCATCTGCTCTCCAACCCACAAAGGCCCTGTTAGTCGCCAGCAGAAGCCTGGAGTCACCTGAATGCCCCTCAAGCTCTTCCCACACCCAACCGCTGGCAAGGCCAGGGACGTCTGCGCCATGACTGTGTCCCGGGTCACCCGCAGCCCCAGCCCAGCTGGCTCAGGGCTCCACTCTCAAGCCCTTGGCTCCCGGCGTCTCACTCTACACCTGCCCCACCACAGTGTGACCTCCTCAGAGTGGCCACCTGGGTCCCACCCCTCCCCGCCACAAAACCCTCTGGTGGTGCCCCACACATCTGCCCCGCTCAGAATAATCCCCCAAGCCTGGCCTGTACTCCCTCCGTGACCACCCCCGCCTCCTCCCGGCTCCTGAACACACTCGGTCCCCCCTCAAGGCCACTGTCATCAGCCTGGCGGCTCTTCCCTGGGACCTGTGCATGGCCTGCCCCTCGCCCCTCCAGGTCTCTCACTACGCTGCTACTGTATGTTCTTTCCAGCAAGGGCTTCTCTGGCTGAGCCCCGGAGATTGTAAGTACCTGGGCTCTAACACTCAGGGTCCAGCAGCTCAAGGAGGAGGAGGCTGGAAATCCAAACTCAAACCCATGACACTTCTGCCACTTGCCAGCACTGGCTCCACCTTCTCATGCGCTACCTCTTTAAATTCTCCCCACCTGCCCATGATCTAAGTACAATTTCATCAAGATTTATTATTATTTTTTTTTTTTGAGATGGAGTTTCGCTCTTGTTGCCCAGGCTGGAGTGCAGTGGCGCAATCTCGGCTTACTCCCTGGTTCAAGCAATTCTCGTGTCTCAGCCTTCCTAGTAGCTGGGACTACAGGTACGTGCCACCACCGCGCCCAGCTAATTTTTTTTTTTTTTATTTTATTTTTTGAGACGGAGTCTCACTCTGTCGCCCAGGCTGGAGTGTAGTGGCCGGATCTCAGCTCACTGCAAGCTCCGCCTCCCAGGTTCACGCCATTCTTCTGGCTCAGCCTCCCGAGTAGCTGGGACTACAGGCGCCCGCCACCTTGCCCGGCTAGTTTTTTGTATTTTTTAGTAGAGACGGGGTTTCACCGTGTTCGCCAGGATGGTCTCGATCTCCTGACCTCGTGATCCACCCGTCTCGGCCTCCCAAAGTGCTGGGATTACAGGCTTGAGCCACCGCGCCCGGCCCACCAGCTAATTTTTAAAAATATTTTTAGTAAAGACAAGGTTTCACCATGTTGGTCAGGCTGGTCTCAAACTCCTGACCTCAGGTGATCCACCTGTCTTGGCCTCCCAAAGTGCTGAGATTACAAGGCGTGAGCCACTATGCCCGGCCCTCATCTGCATTTTAGAGGAAGACACAAGTCACAGAAAGGTTAGCCCACCTTCCCAGGATCAGTCAGCACTGGAGCCGGGACAGGAATCCCAGCCACCCGGCTCCAGCAGAGTTCTCGGCCACTGGGATAGAAGGGTTCCGAGACTGAGACTCTACTGCAGGAACACAGAGCAGCTCCTGGCCCTCCTCACCCTCCACTCACCCAGGACGCCCTTCCCACATGTCTCACCTTCACTCCTTTCTTCTTGGTCTGCTCCAGGAAAAACTCATCCTGGCCAATCAACGGCCTGTCCAGGGGGTCTGTGGATACAGCGAGGGGAGCTGCTGGGACAGTCCCAGCATGGAATAGGCACCAAAGGGCTCCCCCCAATCCCTCCCCACTTCAAAAAGGTGACCCTGAAGCTCAGGCAAGGGAAGGACTGATTCTAGACCCCAAGGGGCCTTGATCGCCCGGACAAAACTGTGTCTGGACGGGTTCAGAAACTGGAGGAGACCAAAGCTGAAGGCAGGAGCCTCACAACTCAGGAAAGGAAAAGTACGAGTGGGAAACAGCCACCCCTTCAGGACGCGTGACTCTGCTGGGAGGTCACCAAAGCACAAGGCACTCCCTTTCGCACTGTACTCTTGTGCAGTGCACAACACACACAACTGCACATGGCAGTCCTGCCCCCATCTGCAGGTGACAGCAGGGTCACTCACTGTCTGAGGCCCAGAGGTCGTAGAAAGGCCGCTCCACGGTGTCCTGGGGCCCAGGCTTGGTCCTGGCTGCGGGAGGGTTGAGGAGCTGGGCCTGGGCCCTGCGCACCTCCCGGGGCATCTCGCCCTGCTTGGCCAGCTTCTCCCATAGCTGCTCCTTCCGCCTGAGCTTCTTGGCGTTAGGAACCTGGTGGGCAAGGACGCTGATCGGGGAGAGGTGGCACAAGTGCAGCAGGTGAGGTGGCGGCTTGAACAGCAGCCAGGCCTCCTCCCTGTCAGGCTTCCTCCACCATTAAGGCAGCTCCAGCACCCCCTCTCCAAAAGGTGGCGCTCCGCCTCCTCTTCAGCGAACCCCTCTCCCCACGTCTGCTCCTGCCTAGGCCTCCCCTCCCCTCTGAGCCCCAGACTCAACGAAGCGACAGCCCTGTCCTGGACATCCCCCAGGCACCTCACACCACCATGTCAAAACCAACCTCAGCATCACCCGAAATCCCACTCTTCCTCCACGTCCCCATCTCAGGGGAAGGCCAGCTGTCCACCCTCTCACCCGCTCATGCCCCAAGACCCACCTCATGTGCCTCCTGAACACGCCTCCCACTCAGCCCCTCCTCCCCAACCCCAAAGCCCCAAGCTGGGTCCAGGCCCCTCCTCACTGCCTCGGCCCAGCACCAGGGCACCCAGACTCCCTCCCTCCAACCTGCACTCCAAAGCCCAAACCTGACCCTGTGCCTGCCCTACCCTCCAAATGACCCTCACCTACCATCCCCCCACCCCGGAAGCCCTTCAGGACCAGAGTCTGGCGGGAAAGAAGGGCCCAGGGGATGCCGGGACACTCACTCTTTGGGGGCGGGGACTTTGGATGTGTTCTCAAGGACGAGGTCAACCCGAAGGGGTTTCTTAAGAAGCAGTGACTTCTTCTGGACTTTGGTTCTCTTCTTAGTCAGCCCTAAGAGTGGGAACGAGAACGAGTCGAGGCCTCGGGCCTACCCACGGCAAAGACCACCCACCCCATTCAGCTCCATGGGAGCCACCAGACCTGAATCCAAGTCACCCCAGGAAACTTGGAGGTCCCCAGGCTCCGACCTGGAGGCAGAGACCCCTCAGGGTGGGGTCCAAGGTGCCCAAGCCCTGACCCTCCACACCAAGTGCTGGGCCAGCAGGAGGCAGGCCCCGTGCTGGGGACACGAAGAGTCACACCCACAGCCACAGAGGAGAGTCTCCCAGAGAGGGAAGGAAGGGGACCAGGCATGGTGGCTCACGCCTGTAATCCCAGCACTCTGGGAGGCTGAGGTGGGAGGATCGCTTGAGCCCAGGAGTTGGAGGCTGCAGTGAGCTATGATCAAGCCACTGCACTCCAGCCTGGGCGACAGAGGACGACCCTCTCTCAAAACAAAACAAAACAAAACAGGCCAGGACTGTGGCTCAGCACTTCGGGAGGCTGAGGCTGATCACTTGAGGTCAGGAATTCAAGTTTAAAAGTACAAAAATTAGCCAGGCGTGGTGTTGCGTGCCTGTTGTCCCAGCTACTGGGGAGGCTGAGGCACAAAAATCTCTTGAACCCGGGAGGCAGAGGCTGCAGTGAGCTGAGATTGCACTACTGCACTCCAGCCTGGGCGACAGAGCAAGGCTCCAGCCCAAAAAACAAACAAACAAACAAAAAATCAATCAATCAAAAGAGGACCTGTGTCATGGGGAGGAAATAAAAAAGAATGTCCGGGAAAATTCATCACTCGGCAGACACGACCAGGCTTTATATACAAGATCTCACAATGACAACGATTTCCAGACGCTGGTGTTTTATGATCTCAAAGGGTGGAACAAGGGACATCAGTGTCCCTGCCCTGGAGATCAGCCTGGGAGGCCCAAGGCTGGTTCTCAGAGCTGTGGGGTTTGGCACCCACTGGGTCCCAGGTTCCCAGCTGAACAGTTGTTCCCACAGGTGAGGCCTGAAAGCTCACAGCCACCTGGTGGGGCAGACACTCAGATAACTCCATTCTACAGCAGGGGAGACTGAGCCTGGGAGGGAGGCAGGTGCCCACAGGTCAGGTGGCTGAAGACCTTAAGGACTTCCAGGGGGTCCCAGCTTCTCACACACTGCATGCACCACGGACCTTGGGAACAAGATCTCAGGGAACCATAACCCCATGGAAACTTCCTCCAAGGCGGCTCCTGGTATCATCCCCACTTTACAGAGGAGGAAACTGAGGCTGAGGGAAGTGGAGTCTCCAGTTCTGTCTCGCACATCAGCGGCAGAGCCAGGGCTGGGCTGGCACCTGCCCCGGAGCCTGTGCCCTCTTGACCACCAGGCGACATGGCCTCTTAGGACCATGTCGCCACAGCCCCGTGGAGCTCAGAGGTCCCTTTGTCAGAGGAGGAAACTGAGGCTGAGAGAGGTTTCGTCAATTCCCGAGGTCACACAGGTGATGAGTGGAAGAACCAGGGGTAGAATTTAAATCTCTTTGGCCCC
>NW_022307586.1:0-6831 GCF_002776525.5 Piliocolobus tephrosceles | reverse complement strand
CCCGGCCTGGAAAAATTATTTTTTATGGCCGGGCGCGGCGGCTCACGCCTGTAATCCCTACGTGTTGGGAGGCTGAGGCAGGTGGATCACCTGAGGTCAGGAGTCCGAGACCAGCCTGGCCAACATGATGAAACCCCGTCGTCTCTACTAAAAATACAAAAAATTAGCCAGGCATTGTGGCGGGTGCCTATAATCCCAGCTACTCAGGAAGCTGAGGCACGCAAATCGCTTGAACTCAGGAGGCAGAGGTTGTAGTGAGTTGAGATCGTGCCACTGCACTCTGGCCTGGGTGACAACAGCAAAACTCCGTCTCAAAAAAAAAGAAAAATTATTTTGCATTTACTCTTAACATGATTTTAGTAGCCAAGCCAATCTCGTTGAAGGAGCATCTGCTGCTACAGATCATCCTGTGTGCCCTCTCACAGACACCCCAAGACTTCAGGCCTGGGCCTGCAGCCCCTTTCCATGGTGAGAAGCAGCTGCGGGGCCCCTGCAGGGTTGTGCCTCAGCCAAGAGGGGTGCCTGACACCTGCCCCTGCCTGGGAGGAGGTGGGCTGACTCTCTAGCAGACAGACAAACAGAAATGGCCCCAGAGAACAGGTGAAGGTTCTGAAGCAAGAATTTATTCCAAGCAAACACGTGGGCATGGACAGCTATCTCAGAGCCTGTGTCACTCAGCAGAGCCACACATTTCAAAGCAGGTCACACAAGTCCCTCATGAAGAGTCTTCCAGCGTCAGCCCTTCTCCTGCCACCTCTGTGGTCTGAGCTGGGGGAGGGGAAGGGCCTCCTAGTTCCCAAACAAAACACAGGTACCTAAGGGCTGAGAGAAAATTACACAGCCTTATTTTTATTAGTATCTATCAAGAAAAAAAAAAATCAAAATTCCCTTCCTGCTCCAACCCCACCTCCACCAACCGGGCCCTTGGGGAGCAGCGTCTGCCCAGTGAGGACCTGCTGCCAGAGCTGTCCTTGGAGCCTGGGCACCTGTGCATGGCCACCCCTCATGCCTGTGAGCCGCCACAGGTCCCTTCCTCCACAGTGTGGGGATGAAAGGGCGGCTGGTATTTCTCCAACCTTCAGCTGTTGGTCTTGGGCACTTGGAAAAGATCAGCGAGGTCCAGCAGGGCTTGGCGGATGTGGTTTCCAAAGCGCTGGGCATTCTGTGGGAGCCAAGAGCTCAGAGGCACCTTCATATATGCACCCACCCCACTGTCCCCACAAGCAAGGATGCCTCCCCGGCCAAAGACACCTGCATTCCTGGGCAGCCCCAGGTGGCACCCTTCCTCAGGCCTGAGCTGGCGCAGGAGACTCACCGTCTCTGAGCTTGAGAACTTGCTGGAGACGTGGAAGAAAATCGTGTTCTCGCCCGCGATCATGTAGGAAACTCCATAGCCATCATCTGCTACCTGAGGGCAACACGAAGGGTGAAGGCGAAGGGCAGAACTCAAACCCTGAAGATCCGAAAACCAAGCTGATGTGGAACTTGTTCTTCCCACAAGAGTTGCAGGAACGGGCCCCAGCCCTAGACACTGCATTTTTCCAGAGGACCACCCCCAGGAAACCGTGAAAACCAAAGAATGCTGCCCAGACCCCACCAAGGGATCTAGGACCTCCCAGTTTCCCTCAGGGGGCCTATACTCTAGATCACGCCATCTCTCTCCAGAGGGTTCTCTAGCCTTCTGACAAACTAGCCCACGTGAAGCCTTCTGTGGGAGACGGCTGCACTCTCTTGGATGAGCAGACTTCAGTGCACTGCCCAGTACCCTGGAAACCAGCCCCAGGCACGGTCATGCTCCAGCAGGGAGGTATTTGGGATGGGTGGGTCCCAGGTACCTGACTGCCTGAGTCCATAGCTAACATTCTGCTTCCGTGCAGCTCTGGGGTTATGCTTTCCTCTAAGCAAGGTGCTCCCGCCTCTGGTCTGACCTCAGGGCCTGCACTCACCACTGAAACCCTCAGGGCCCTGATGCTGCCCACCCACCCCCTTCAGGGGCACTCACAGGGCCAAAACCACCTCCAGCACCCAGGTGATTGGGGTGCTGCTCTGGGTCAAACATGCGGATCTGGGATTGGGGGATCTGGCTGGTGGAGAGACGCCAGGGTTCCGAGAGCACCTGCAATGGAGGCCGTAGCTGGTCAGACGCCACACGCCTGAAGCACCTGTCCGACGGGTGATGTCTGCGACCTACTCTGAGCCAGGCACTGTTCTGCTGAGGGTGCAGCAGCTCCCTGGCCACCACCCCATGGTCCCCTTTGCACATGCCACATAAGGCTTGTGTGAGCTGCCCAGCCCCCACTCTGCTCTGCCTCTGCCCGCCATAGCCTCACTAATCTCAGTAGTGCTGTCACCACCTGGCAGATCATACGTTTGTCTGTTCCCCGTCACAAGAACACCAACGCCACGAAGAGGATGTTGCTCCCGCTGGGCCCAGGACCGCAGGCCCAGCTGGGGTGTGGGCGGGAAAGCTGGCCCAGCCCTCCAGGGAGCTTCAGGAGAGCCAGCCAAACAGAAAACAGGCCGTGCTCCATCATGAGATGGCCCAAGCCCTGGGTGTAGGAGGGCAGTGGGACAAAGGACACACCCAACAACGGTGCTGACCTCAGCGAGGAAAGGAGAGCTGACTCCCAGGTACTTGGAGACCAAGTAAAGGCAGAAGAGGTGCCTGTCGATGCCTGCCCCGGTCATGGCCAGGCGGTACATATTCTGGTGCTTCTTAGCAGCTTTCTGGAAGAGATCTCGCAGGTCTGCTTTCTGTGGGGCAGAAGTAAAGGGGTGAAGAGTAGCCCTGACCCTCCAGGTAGACAGGAGGCAGACGACCGTGGCCCCCACGCGGGGCAGAGGACACTCACCGCGTGGGACCTCTCCACCATAGCCTGCACAAAGGCTGTGGACTCGCTGGTACAGGAACGCACAGTCTCAGTCCGTCCCTCCCGGAACATTCTGGTCATTGAGGCCTCATAGGTCAGGCAGAACTTACCCCTGTCCTGGGATATACAGACGGGTGAATCGGGCAGGCGGACCCTGGCACCACCCTGCCCTCTCAGCAGCGGGAGGTGGGGCCCCTACCCGGAAGTGAGCCAGCTGCAGTGCGATCTGCACAAAAGCATCAGGGCTGGTCCGGCACTTCTTGATGAGGCCTTTGCCAAAGGGCAGGAACTGGAAGCAGTACAGCTCCACATCGTCTGCCAGCGCCTTGGCCACCTGGTAGGAACTCTCGATGACCGCCTGGCACTGCCAAGACATGGGAAGGGTCAGCTGCAGGCAGGGCTTTCCAAGCAGGACTCTGGGTCACATCCAGGAGGCATGAAGTTTAGCTGGTGGAAGAAGGGCACAGCTGGCCAAGACATGGGAAGGGTCAGCTGAGGGCAGGGCTCTCCAAGCAGGACTCTGGGTCACGTCTAGGAGGCATGACATTTAGCTGGTGGAGGAAGGGTACAGCTGGCCAAGACATCTTCAGGAGGAGGGTATGCAAAAGACATACCCCCTGAGGGAGAATCAGCCCCCAGAGGCTGGGCTGAGCTTTGTGGGGAAGAGGGAAGTGCTGAAAATGCTCCAGGGGCCTGTGAGTGCCGCCTCCATCTCATGGCCTTCTCTAAACACAGAGGGCCCCAGGGGCAGTGGGTGGTCTCTGTCCCCCCTGAAGCCAGTTTGGACTCTATGGGTATCCTGAGATGTGCCCTGTGCCTTCCCGAGGGCAGGGTCAGGCAATGGGGCCAGCAGGGGAGGAGGCAGGGGGACTCAGGCCTTGTTGGGGTTGTACCCGCCCGCTGCTTTGTGGTCTCACACCTGCTCTGGGAGCTTCCAACCCACCTGTTTTGGAATGTCCCACTGCAGCCGCATAGGAGGTGGGAGCGCAGGGTTCGGTTTGCCCAGGCAGTGCCCAGTCTCCGTGTAGCCCAGGTGGAAGCTGTCTGTGCCCAGGACAAACTACAGGGAGAGGATGAGGCTGAGAGGCCGGCCCCATTCCCTCCAGCCTGCCCTGCAGGTTCCCTCTGCAAGGCTGTTACCTCCCAGAGGTGCCCAATGATGGGAGCATCTGCCCACGCATGCTCTGCATTGAGACCCAGCTGGCCATTCTTGAAGGAAATAAGAGTGAAGGATTTGTCAAACCACCTGCGGGAAGAGTAGACACATGAAGAACCAAAGCTGGGAATGTCCAGAGGAGCCTGACCTGCAACCCCAACCTTTACCCTAACTCGGATGTTACCCTAACCCTAACCCTAACACTAACCCTATTCTCTCTCTTCTCTCTCTCTTTTTTTAATTGAGATGGGGTCTTGCTCTGTTGCCCAGGCTGGAGTGCAGTGGTGTGATCTTGGCTCCCTGTAACCACCTGGGTTCAAGGGATTCTCCTGCCTCAGTCTCCCGACTAGCTGGGAATACAGGTGCCTGCCACTATGCCCAGCTTCTAACCCTACTCTCTAACCCAAACCCTAACCTTTAACCCTAACCACTATCCCTACCTAACCACTAATCACAATCCTAACTACTTTTAAGAAGGGGTCTTGCTACATTGCCCGGGCTGGTCTTGAGCTCCTGTGCTCAAGTGATCCACCTGCCTCGGCCTCCCAAAGTGCTAGGAACACAGGTGTGTACCACCGCACCCAGCTCACAGCCTACCTTTTATCTTTAATCCTCTAACCATAACCCTAACCTTTAACCCTAAGCTATGACCTGTGGGGCGGGGGCAGCCGCACCTGTTGTAGCAGTTGCCATGTAGCAGGGCCTTGCCGTAGAGGCTGAGGCTGGCCTCGTCTTCGGGGTCATAGTGGTAGGACTCCTCATCCAGGGCCACAAAGAAAGCGGCACGCTCGATGGCCTCCAAGGCAGCCTTGTTCTTTCCAGAGCTAAAGAAGGCCTGGCGTGCCTGCGCCCACTCCACCCTGCAGCACGGGGCAGGGTAAGCAGTGGGCACATGGACTTGGGATGAGGGTGCCTCCGAGGGCCTGGCTGGACCTGGAGATGGGGGTGGGGTGCCAGGCTGGACCTGGAGACTGGGGGGTACCAGGCTGGACCTGGAGATGGGGGGGTGCCACGCTAGGCCTGGAGGTGGGGGCATATGTGCCAGGCTGGGCCTGGAGGTGGGAGGTGCCAGGCTGTTTTGGAGGGTGTCCCCACCCTCTGCACATTCTCACCTAGCTACCACCCGTGAGAGGTAGGTTATGCTGGCTGTCCTGCTGCCATTACCACCAATACCCCTCCCCTAGTTGTGCCTCCAGCCTCCAGTTCCAGGGTGGCAGGCAGGGCCATGCTCCCCTTCTCATGGAGCCCTGAACCTCAAGGTGAGGACAATCCCTCCCCACAGGCTGATACCTTCCTCCTGCAGTGAGGGCTGCCAGCTTCTCCTCCCCAGGCTGAGGTGGGGAGGGGTCGTCCAGGATCCTCTGGAACTGCATCTCCAGATCCTGAGGCTTGAGCAGACGGGAGCCCTCATACAGCCACAGCTTGAAGAAGCGTCCCTTGTGGTAGACAGCCACGTGCCGGCTGTCTGAGAGGTGCTGCAGCACATCTGTGACGGATGCCATGGGCAAGCTGAGGCGGGACCCCGGCTGCATCCTGGGAAGGGCCCACCTCCCGTGCACTAGGTGTCCCTGCAGACCCTGTTTTGCTCAGCCTCTGCCTGGGCCTTCCTGCCCCCTGGATGGGACCCGTGTGTCCTAAACCAAGCCCTGTGCTGGGGTGTCCGCTACCTCCCATATAACAGCAACAACAATCCTATAAAGTATTTCACAGAAGAGGAAACGCACTAGGAGATTGTGCAAACCGCCTAACGATACAGTGTCAGAAGCAGGGAAGGCTGCTGCCTCTGCCAGACCCCTGGGTGCACCTCTCCCCTCCGCTGCTGGCTCCATGGTGGCGCCCGGCCTGTCCTAAGCTTTGGGCTGCAGCAGGATTCCCTTCACCACGCACAGTAAGCCCCGGAGGTGTGGGGGCTCTGCTCTGGGCCCCGTGGGGTCCCTGAACCAGCATCATGCCTGTAAATAACAGATGTCTAGTGTCTGTCACAACTGACTACTGTTCACAGTTTCAGGACCCTGAGACACTGGGGACGCTTGGTGATGAGCGGGCAGGAGGGCAGCGAGCCAGCCAGACGGCCCACAGGGAGCAGGGAGGGCCCAGTTACCTGTCTCCTTGCCCGGGACCCGAGTGGTGTTGAACATCCTCTCCATCTGATAGGAGCACATGGGCACTATGCCTAGTGCCATCACCTGGGGGAAGGCCCAGCATGGCTCAGACTCAGGTCTCCTCTCCCATCCCACCTTCAACCCTGACACAACTCACAGGCTTGATTTCTTCACGGTCCAGTTTACGGCGATACATGATCATGGCGTGGATGGTGTTTCCCAGGCGGGCTGCCTGCACGTCTGTATTCTTGATGAGCACAAGGTCCTACAGAGAAAGCAGAGCCCGCGGGGTGGGGGCCTCTGTCTGGGTGTCACCTGGGTCTTGCTGACCCAAGGACCAATCCATTCGGGGGCCTGAGGTGTTCTGTCTCCCTCCCCCGGCACATCCTGCACATGCTGTCAGGGTGAGCCTCCAGGAATGCATACTGGTCACAGTAACCCTCTGCTCCAGCTTCAGCCTGGGCTGCTTTTTTAATTCTTTAGTTTTTAGAGTTAGGGTCTTGCTCTGTCACCCAGGCTGGAGTGCAGTGGGGCAAGCATGGCTCACTGCAGCCTCAAATTTCTGGCCCTAAGTCATCCTCCTGCTTCAGCCTCCTGAGTTGCAGGGACTAGAGTCATGCACCACCATGCCTGACTCTGAGCTGCCTTTTTATTTATGTATTTATATTTATATTTATTTATTTATTTATTTATTTATTTATTT
>NW_022307585.1:0-2436 GCF_002776525.5 Piliocolobus tephrosceles | reverse complement strand
GGACTTTCCTTTTTCACCATTGACTTCAATGCAATCTAATATATCCCTTCTCAGATTCCCCAAAAACAGTGCTACTAAACTGCTCCGAGGGCAGAGCAAGATGGCAGAATAGGAACAGCTCCAGTCTCCATCTCCCAGCGCGACTGGATTAAGCGACTGGATTAAGAAAATGTGGCACATATACACCATGGAATATTATGCAGCCAAAACAAAGGATGAGTTTTTGTCCTTTGTAGGGACATGGATGCAGCTGGAAACCATCATTCTTAGCAAACTATCACAAGAAGAGAAAACCAAACACCGCATGTTCTCACTCATAGGTGGGAACTGAACAATGAGTTCAGTTGGACTCGGGAAGGGGAACATCACACAATGGGGCCTATCATGGGGTGAGGGGAGGGGGGAGGGATTGCACTGGGGAGATATACCTGATATAAATGATGAATTGATGGATGCTGACGAGTTGATGGGTGCAGCACACCAACATGGCACAGGTATACATATGTAACAAACCTGCACGTTATGCACATGTACCCTAGAACTTAAAGTATAATAAAAAAGAAAAGAAAAAAAAAATAAACTGCTCCATGAAAAATATGGTGTAACTCTGTGAGAAAAATTCACAAATCTCAAAGCAGTTACTCAGAAAGATTCTTTCTAGTTTTTATCTGAGAATACTTTCTTTTTCACTGCAGGCTTCAATGTGCTCTCAAATATCCCTTTGCTGATTAGATGAAAACAGTGTTAGCAAACTTTTCAATGAAAAGAAACTAGTAACTCTCTGAGATGAAATCACACATTATAAAGCAGTTTAACAGAAGTCTTCTTTATGGTTTTTATCTGGGGATAGTTCCTTTGTCACCATAAGCTTCAATGCGATTCAAAATATCCTATTGCAGTTTCCACAAAAACATTGTTAGCAAACTGCTCAGTGAAAAGAACACTGTAACTCTGCGAGATGAATTCACACGTTACAAAGCAGTTTCTCAGAAAAGTTTTTGGTTTTTATCTGTGGATATTAACTTTGTCACCATAGGCTTTATTACGATTAAAAATATCCCTTCACAGTTTTCCCAAAAACAGGGCTACCAAACTGATTCATGAAAAGGATCATGTAACTCTGTGAGATGAATTAACGCACCAAAAAATGGTTTCTCGGGGGGGCGGAGCAAGATGGCCGAATAGGAACAGCTTCAGTCTCCATCTCCCAGCGCGAGCGACACAGAAGACCGGTGATTTCTGCATGTTCAACTGAGGTACTGGGGTCATCTCACTCGGGAGTGCTGGACAATCGGTGCTGGTCAGCTGCTGCAGCCCGACCAGCGAGAGCTGAAGCAGGGCGAGGCATCGCCTCACCTGGGAAGCACGTGGGGGAAGGGAGTCCCTTTTCCTAGCCAGGGGAACTGAGACACACAACACCTGGAAAATCGGGTAACTCCCACCCCAATACTGCGCTGTAACACCGGCACACCGGAGATTGTATCCCACACCTGGCCGGGAGGGTCCCACGCCCACGGAGCCTCTCTCCTTGCTAACACAGCAGTCTGCGGCAATCTAACCGCAAGGCAGCAGCGAGGCTGGGGGAGGGGCGCCCGCCATCGCTGAGGCTTAAGTAGGTAACTAAAGCCGCTGGGAAGCTGGAACTGGGTGGAGCTCACAGCAGCTCAAGGAAACCTGCCTGTCTCTGTAGACTGCGCCTCTGGGGACAGGGCTCAGCTAAAGGACTAGAAGCCTGTGAAACGCGAACGACTCTGTCTGACAGCTTTGAAGAGAGCAGTGGATCTCCCAACACGGAGGTTGAGATCTGAGAAGGGGCAGTCTGCCTGCTCAAGTGGGTCCCTGAACCCTGAGTAGCCTAACTGGGAGACATCCCCCACTAGGGGCAGTCTGACACCCCACACCTCACAGGGTGGAGTACACCCCTGAGAGGAAGCTTACAAAGCAAGAATCAGACAGGTGCACTCGCTGTTCAGCAATATTCTATCTTCTGAAACCTCTGCTGCTGATACCCAGGCAAACAGGGTCTGGAGTGGACCTCAAGCAATCTCCAACAGACCTATAGCTGAGGGTCCTGACAGTCAGAAGGAAACCTATCAAACAGGAAGGACACCTATATCAAAACCCCATAAGTACGTCACCATCATCAAAGACCAGTGACAGATAAAACCACAAAGATGGGGAAAAAGCAGGGCAGAAAAGCTGGAAATTCAAAAAATAAGAGCGCATCTCCTCCTGCAAAGGAGCACAGCCCATCGCCAGCAACGGATCAAAGCTGGTCAGAGAATGATTTTGATGAGATGAGAGAAGAAGGCTTCAGTCCATCAAACCTCTCAGAGCTAAAGGAGGAATTACGTACCCAGCGCAAAGAAACTAAAAATCTTGAAAAAAAAGTGGAAGAATTGACAGCTAGACTAATTAATGCAGAGAAGGTCATAA
>NW_022307579.1:0-1888 GCF_002776525.5 Piliocolobus tephrosceles | reverse complement strand
AAGATTAACCAGGATCTTCTCTGATAGAGATTGTAAGAAGATACAGCGTCTACACCAAGAGGCACATGACACAACCTGGACTCTGGGCAAACCACCGGGTGCACCTACATGAAGGTACCATGGAAATTTATTAAGTTGATTTAAGAATAACAATTGTGGGTTATATTCAGTGTCCCATATGTTAGAAGAAGCTACAGAGGAGGTTAAGCCATATGTTCAAATGTGCCAAAAGTTTTATTTGCCTAGTCAAGAAGTATTGCTGAAATCACAAAATTAAATATACATTTAAAAGTCAATTTTGGTTCACATTTAATAGTAAGACAATCTTTCAAGCTAATGTCTAGACATTACTCAATTGTTGAACATTATTGTGAAGAGATCTCTCTGAAACAGTGGAGCTATAATTTTATGTTTCTTTAACCAGGAGAGTTTTAGATTGACATAAAAATCGAGCATGTAATACACAAAGTTCCCATATCATTCCATTCTCTCACCCTACCTTATAATCCCACCTAGTATTCCCATCTTACATTACTGTGTTACATTTGCTGAAATTAATGGGCAAATATTGATACTTTAGTATCTAAAGTCTACCATTCACAGTGTTATTTCCTGTTATACATTTCTATGAATTTTGAAATATTTACTATGTTGTTTACCATTTTGATCTCATAAAGAATACTCTCACGGCTCCAAAAATTCCCTCTTCTTTACTTATGAATCTGTCCTCGTCTCCAGCAACCTTGCCAACTACTGATATTTTTACCATCCCCTTTGTTTTGCCTTTTCCAGAATGTCATATAGTTGGAGTCACTTATTAGGTTGGTGCAAAAGTCATTGCGGTTTCCCCATTCTTTAAATGGCAACAACCACAATTACTTTTGCACCAACCTAATGTTATCTTTTTCAGCTGAACTTATTTTACTAATCGATATACTTAGTCACCCTGCTCTGCTGCCTTTCTGTACGGTCTCATCTACGTGAAGCCATGCCCCCACAGTCTTGCTGATACATGCCATTGTCTTTTCTATGCCTTGATGGAGAACTTCTTTAAATCACAGAATAGTATTGTGTTTTACAGATGGTTACCTTTTTATTCACCTCTTGAACATCTTGCTTCTAGTTTGGGTGGTTAGAGATAAAGCTGCTGTAAACATTCCTGTGTAGGCTTTGTGTGGACGTAACTTTTCATCTCAACTGAGTACATACCTAAGAGCACAATTTTTGGATTATATTGTGAAAATGTGTTGGGATTCATAAGAATCTGGTGGATTTCATAAGAGAAATCATTTGGTTCTGGTGTTGTCTTTTTTGGAATGTTCTTAATATTAATTCACTTAATAGGCAGAGTCTATTCAGATTGTGTATGTTCCTAGTGTGACCTTGGGGAGATTATGTCTCTCAAGGAATTGATACATTTCACCTAAGTTATCAAACTGTGGGAATAGAGTCATTCATAACAGTCCCAGATGATCCTTTTGATGCCCAACAGTTTGGTAGACATGGCCCCTCTTTTATTTCTGATATTAGTAATGTGTGTTATCTTTTTTTGCTTTGTTAGCCTGCCCAGAGATTGATTATAACAATTACAATTAATAATTACAATAACTAATTGGGGGGAATTATCATTGTTAATGTAGATGAACGCACATCCAGGAAAATCTTAGCCACACTGAGCAATGATGGCGACAACTTGTCTTTTCAGTTCTGGGTAGGACATAGGCATTTATCCAGCTCTCTGTTCAAATACACACACATGCACCACACACACACGCGCGCTCATGCTTTTACTGTGAATAAAATCTAGTGCACTGCTATCATTTGGAAAATCACATGATCCTTTAGGTGATATCCAAATGTTTATTTGCCTCATAACTTCTATAATTTA
>NW_022307578.1:0-5019 GCF_002776525.5 Piliocolobus tephrosceles | reverse complement strand
GTTTGTCATAAATAGTTCTTATTATTTTGAGGTACGTTCCATCAATACCGAATTTATTGGAAGCTCCTTCTTAAAAAAAAAAAAAAAAAGGTTTGGTGGAATGGGAAGCAGAGAAATGGAGCAGGGGCTAGAGAGCTAAATGGGTTTGAGAAAGATATTCTTTTTTTTCTTTCTCATTCTCTATATTCTTAAATATATATTTCTATATTTTCTACATATAACAAATACATTTCTCTCTAGATTTTCTCTATATAGGAAATATGTAAGGAATTGGCTCACATGGTTATGGAGTCTGAAGGCTTCAGAACCATTTGGCAAGCTGGAGACAAAGGAGACTGGATAGGGTAAGTTCCAGTCAGAGTCTAAAGTTAGGAGAAGACCAACATCCCAAGTCAAAGATAGTGAGGCAGAGAGAGCAAATTCTCCCTTACTGAACCTTTTGTTCAATTTAGGCCTTCAATAGATTGGCTGTGACTCACTTACACTGGGGAGGGCAGTCTGCTTTACTTACTTTACCAATTCAAATGTTAATCTCTTCCAGAAACACCCTCACAGACACACCCAGAACAGTGTTTAACCAAATATCTGGGCACCCAGTGGCCCAGTCAAGTTGACACAAAAAACCATTACAGAAGGCACTAAACAGACAGCTTTGAGGGGAGAAAAATTTAATTTAATAGGCATGCAAATTATCATCATCATGTATTAAGATTTGCAATCATAAATAAAGAGGGTCATTAAATGTGGATACATGATTTTCTTCAGCAATGCTCAATGATTTGTTTGCAGACATTGATTAAATGAGTTAATCAGTGTTGACGTATTGCCAGCTTAGTACAAGGAAGGCAAATGGGGCAAGATAGTTAAGAATGTTCACAAGAGGGTGAGCATAGAGACTGTGCAATCTAGGCTGGATTAGGAGGAAATTGAGAAGGTCAGTGGCAAGTTGGAGAGTGAAATAAGTGGTGGGAACCATTCTCACTAAAGTCATAAAATTATGAGAGTATTAGCATAAGTGAACTGAAAGGATATATAATGATAGCAGGTGATTTCCAGAAGTTTTTTCTTCTGGAACATAGAAAGCAACTAAAAAGTATTAGGGCCTTCCTTCCTATGGATATATAATGTGCTTAAACCTATTCATTTTCACAAATAGTGAAATATATGCAGGTAGGATATATCAGGGAGAAGAGGTGTCAGTTTGAGCAGCTTATCTGATGCATGTCCCTTGAGATAGTTTGGAGGTCCCTTCCAAATCTCACGAGATATAATCCCCAGTGTTGGAGGTGGGTCCTGGTGAGAGGTGTTTGGATCATGGAGGCAGATCCCTTATGAATGACTTCGGCCATCTCCTTGGTGATAAGTGAGTTCTTGGTCTTAGTCCACATGAGATCTGGTTGTTTAAAAGTGTGTGGCAGTTCCCCACCTCCTTTCTCTTGTTTCTGCTTTCCCCGTATGATGTGCCTGCTCTCACTTTGTCTTCCATCATGCTTGTAAGCTTCCTGAGGCCTCCCCAAAAGCTGATGCCAGAGCTATGCTTCCTGTACAGCCTGCAGAACCATGAGCCAATTAACATCTTTTCTTTATAAATTACCCAATCTCCGGTACTTCGTTATAGCAACGCGAGAATGGTTTAATACATCCCTCAACTCATAGGCCCCTGTAGACCTCAGTTTTACACCTGGAGGACCCTTTTGCTAACAGATGACTGTTGAGGTCACTGGGAAGGCTCTGTTTACTCATTTCTTCCATTCCTACATGGTTGTTGACTATAAATACCCTGGGGACTTTCACAGTGTTTTGGAGTAGGTCATGCTGAAGATTTCTGAAACTTCAGTTTCAGCTGTTAACACTATGATCTCAGCTGGTAGCACAGAAAGTCTCTTGGATCCAAGGGATTCCAGACAAAAGCAAAGGTAAAATTAGAAAGTGAACCCTAAATACGCAGATGGAAAATGGCACATGTTTAAAATTATTGACCCGAGGTATATAATAGAGTGTTTATTCCCTGAGACCCTATTTTGTGAGCTCACTAGGTTATTTCTTTTTTCTCACTTACTTCTTAAGTTCAGTCACCCTGGAAAAATAAATGATAAACCACAAATCAATTCAGTTTTAACAATGAAATGACCACCTGATTCATAGCTTTGTACTAGGCATTAAGATATAGACCAATAAAAGTTGGTAAGAGATATGAGCCCAACTTGAAGAAGTTTACAGTCTAGTGACCTAACAACTGAATAATTTCCACCCCGTCACAGTCAATAAATATTGAAAACCCACAGAAACAAGTGTATAAAAGGGACTATTCCTGTTTGCTCCTGGGACTCAACTCACTGTGCAAATTAAGAATCCAGAGAGGGAGGATAAAGAACCAGAAATATTGTTAAGCATTCTGGGAGACTGAACTAGAGCTACAAAGGGCTTGCTGACCACCGAATGGACAGCGTCATATTGCCTGTCATTCCTAACCGTGTGTGTGTGTGTGTGTGTGTGTGTGTGTGGGTGGGTGGGTGTGTGTGGCTGTGTGACTGACTTAAGTTTTGGCTTCATAGAATTCGTCTGTTAAACACATTATTATGTTTATGATAAAGATACTGTTCATTATATAACCCAGCACCTTATTTGTGTAAACATTTACAATTTCTACTTGGTTGTGTACAAACCAGTTGGACCTATTCATGAAAAAAGGCTCATTCTATCATGTATTCTGAAAACTGTGAGGTGGCTTTACTTTTTTTTCTGTTGGCTGCCAGAAATCTTGGAGCCAAATTTATGGCCCATCTCTAACAAGCATGTAGACTCCATAATATGTTATTGCTAGCTTCCTTTTTAAAAAAGCAGAACATATTAATCAACACATCATTCAATCATTCAATCAATCAATCATCTTCATAAAAAGGAGGCTAATGGCTCAAAGTGCTTTGGAATCCCATGGAAGCTGAAACCTGTACACAAGCCTACAAGACCTTTCTAAACACATGTTAGATCTTTGCTAGCCTAATTTAGAGCTCGGATACCTCCCCAAACTCCTGTATTCAGATTCTCTCCTGGAATAACTTGAGGATTGTCCAGCTAATGCTGACATTATTTGTCCTTGCCTTCTCAGAAGTGGGCCTGATTTAGAGTTTGAATTTGTTAGGACTCCACGCTCTACTTTCTAAAGGGCATGCTAAACTTCTGGAATTTGTCTTTGAAGCTCCTCACAGGATTTGTCTGTAACATTTGTATGTTTACTTGAGAGTATTCTAGGGTCCTCCCTAGAATTATAGTTTTTGACTGATTCCACTAACTTTTTTTTTTTTTTAAGAAGAAAAAACTACAAGAGATATACTATTATTAAATGAATACTGGAAATACAAAACAAACTAGAAATAAGAGGAAACCTTGCCTGATTCTACCACAGAAAGACAATCACTGCTAATGTCTGATGTCTCTTTCCTTTTTTTTTCATTCACAGACTTTTCTTGTAACTGTTTTTCAATGTTTCAGGTGTGCTCCAAATACTAATTGCTAGTTCACTTTAAATGTGTCTGTTGAGTGATGAAATGCTGCAATGGTTAAGAATGCAGTCTCTGGAATGAGACTGCTTTTTAAATGCTGGTTTTTTGACTTACTAAGTGTGTTTCACCTCAGGCAAGTTATTCTAATATTGCATGCCTCAGTTTTCTCATTTGTAAAATGGGAATAATAACATCCACCTCTGTCATGGCTCATGCCTATAATCCCAGCACTTTGGGAGGCTTAGGCAGGAGGACTGCTGAAGCCCAGGAGTTCGAGACCAACCTGGGCAACATAGTGAGATCTCATTTCTACAAAAAATATAAATAAATTAGCTAGGCATGGTGGCACGTTTCTGTGATCCTAGTTACTTGGGAGGTAGAGGTGGGAGGATCACTTGAGCCCAGGAGGTCGAGATTGCAATGAGCTGTGACTACATTCCTGCACGTCGGCCTGGGCAACAGAGGGAGACCCTGTCTCAAAAAGAAATACTATCCACCTCAGTACGTTATTGTGATCATGAAATAAGTTATTGCATATGAAACACATAGAACAGTGGCTGGCACACAGAAAATGCATGATAAGTTTTAGCTGATATTAAGTAGCATGGTTTCTATATATTGGAAGGATATTTTTCCTGTAGTTTATATATTCAAAATTTTATTACAAAAGGATCTACAATTAACTCTAACAAATCAACAAGAAAAAAAACAAACAATCCCATCAAAAAGTGGGCTAAGGACACGAACAGAAAATTCTCAAAAGAAGATATACAAATGGCCAACAAGCATATGGAAACATGCTCAATATCACTAATAATCAGGGAAATGAAAATCGAAACCACAATGCAATACCCCCTTTACTCCTGCAACAATGGCCATGATCAAAAATAGTAGACGTTGGTGTGGATGTCGTGAACACGGAACACTTCTACACTGCTAGTTGGACTGTAATTAGTACAACTACTGTGGAAAACAATGTGGAGATTCCTTTAAGAACTAAAAGTAAAACTACCATTTGATCCAACAATTCCACTACAGAGTATCTACCCAGAGGAAAAGAAGCCATTATATGAAAAAAGAGACTTGCACATGCATGTTTATAGCAGCACAATTCACAACTGCAAAAGCGTGGAAACATCCCAAATGCCCATCAATCAAAGAGTGGATAAAGAAACTGTGGTATATATCTATATGTGTATCCCGGCCTCCCAAAGTGCTGGGATTATAGGCATGAGCCATGACAGAGGTGGATGTTATTATTCCCATTTTACAAATGAGAAAACTGAGGCATGCAATATTAGAATAACTTGCCTGAGATCATATAGATCTACATATATACCATATGTCTCTATATAGATTTATACCATATATCTAGATGTAGATTCATACATAGATATATATCTGCATATGTATATATACATATATATATATATCTATATCTAGATATTTATCTACATATATGATGGAATACTACTCAGCCATAAAAAGGAATGAATTAATGGCATCTGCAGCAACC
>NW_022307575.1:3126-9208 GCF_002776525.5 Piliocolobus tephrosceles | reverse complement strand
GCAAAACCCCTACCACAAGGGACTACATCACAGCAGGTAGAACTCACTGCACTAACCAAGGCACTCCTACTATTAAAAGGAAAAACAGTAAACATATACACAGATTCTAAACATGCTTTTCTCATTGCTCACACTCATTCAGACATCTGGAAAGAGAGAGGGATTTTAACCACCGGTGGTACCCCATTATTAACAAAAACCAAATAATCAAACTACTAGATGCACTGTTGGCACCTTCCAAGGTAGACATTATACATTGTAAAGGTCACTAAACGTCATCTAACCAGGAAGCAGCTGGCAACAATTTCGCTGATGTCACTGCCAACTCAGCCGCCAGATTTTCCACCCCAAGCCTCTTTCTGTCTGTTTTATCTCCCCCCAGTATGCCCCTAATTACACTCAGAAAGAAAAGGCTAAGCTATTACAAACTACAACAACCAAACTAACTACAGGTGACTGGATATATATTAATAACAAATTAGTCATTCCTGAAACACAACTCCATATCATTATAACAGACATACATAATTATTTACATATAGGACCCAAAGCCTTATAAAATTTCCTAAATCCCCTCCTCCACTGTCCAACACTACAAAAACACTTACTTACAATTAACCAGCAGTGCTCTACCTGCCTAAAGGCAAATCCTCAAGGCACATTGCGTAATCCCCATCCCAGCCATGAACTCAGAGGACACCAACCATTTGAAGATTGGCAAATTGATTTCACACATATGCCAAGACATAAAAAATTCAAATACCTCTTAACCCTTGTGGACACATTTTCAGGGTTGATAGAGACCTATCCTACCACAGGAGAAACCACTAACATTGTTGCCTCAATACTCACTGAATCTGTTATCCCTAGGTTTGGCCTCCCAGTCACTCTTCAATACGACAACTGTCCAGCATTCATCTCTAAGGTAGTCCAACAGGTGGCAGCACTCCTACACATCACCTGGAAACTCCACATCCCTTATACGCCTCAGTCTTCTGGTGAGGTGAAAAAGGCTAACGGACTCATCAAAAAACAGCTCACCAAACTCTCAATCGAAACCCGGCAGTCGTGGGTAACTCTCCTTCCCTTAGCCTTGACCAGGCTGTGGGCAGCACCTCAAAGCCCAACAGGCCTCAGTCCGTTCGAATTAGTCTATGGATGGCCCCTAACCCTCCAGCACATACCTTCCCTGCCTGCTCCTTTGGCGAACTACCTCCCATATCTCACTCTTCTCAGACAACTCCTAAGACAACAAGCTGATTTAGCACACCCTCCTTCAACAGACACCTACATCCCACATCTCTCCCTCAGTCCTGGAGACCAAGTATACATAAAACATATCCAAGCCAAAGACTTACAGCCCAGGTGGAAAGGCCCATACATTGTTCTCCTGTCTGCGCATACAGCAGCAAAACTCCTAGGACACAAGCATTGGATTCATATTTCCCAGCTAAAAAGGTCCCCCACCGAGAACAATCAGTGGACATCAGTTCAACTTTCCCCCACTCGCATCAAACTTACAAAACTTCCTTGACTATCTCATGCTCCCAGACCCCTGGCGCTTAGCTTGCTTTCTCACCATCCTCTACATAAACCTATCAGACTTTCAATACATAACCCCAGACCCATATCTACCTCCAGACAATAGTCCAGAGTAGTGGTTCTCCTGTCTTCTAACCTTCATTGAACATCTTCAGTGGCAATGGACACACTGTGAATACACTGAAAATGTAGTCTAATTTTATACTTATATTGCTGTCTCACTCATACACTCAGACCTTTGCTAGTCCACCTACTGTATGGCAATTTTTTTTTCATCACTGAAACTTGGTCACAAGACAGCCGAACACATTCAGTAGTACATAGTTCAGCCAGTTGTCTTCCTTAAGGCTGTCAAACTTCGCTCCGGACAATAGAGACCCCTTCTCATGGCTCACACTTATCTGCCAAGGGCTAAACTTAACCTACACTGTGAATATAACCTATCTCTCCCATTGCTTCCTCTGTGAGGCTTTAGAAGCCCCCCACCCAGTGTCTGCCCCCTGCCCATGGCCTTCAACACAACTCTTCAAACATCCCACAATTTACTCACACTCCAGGAGCCACTATACCAAAATCCAAATAGCCCAATCCTTCCTTTTTGTTATTCAACCCCAAATTCATCCGGGGGTAATCACACTCAGGTGCCAATGGAGGCCAAACAGCCCCCATTGGAGGCTATTTCTGGTGCAAGCAGTCCCTTTCTAAAACCTTTAAGCAAACTGTCACAACTCAATCTCAATCTCTCTGTGTCCCAGTATCCTTAATGCCCAGCCTCATCCTGTATAGCAGGGCTGAACTAGTCGAACTGACACTGCAGCTACACCCTCCTGCCAATCGCTTACAAAAACGGGTTGTTTTCCTCCCTCAAGTTATTGGAATCAGCTGAAATCCTGGCCTCCCTTCAGCGCCGAACTACCTCAATAGCCCAAGTAGCTGCCCAAAACAGGCGAGCCCTAGACTTGCTTACAGCTGAAAAAGGAGGCACTTGTCTCTTCCTTGGAGAAGAGTGCTGCTATTATATTAGCAAGTCAGGCCTAGTAAACACTAACATTCAAACCCTCAATAAAATAAAAAAAACTGAAATACAGAACGTTAATACCCCAACCTTGCTGGGACCTTCCTTCTGGGTTTTGCCAATATTCCAACAAATGCTTCCATTCCTCACTCCTATACTAATATTGTGCCTTATTTTTTTCTTCATCCGTACGTCCATATACCACCAATAGGTCCCGACCTTAATGACGCCCCTTAGCAGCAGGAACTAGCCAGACAGACCACGGCGCTCCTTATCAGTATTATCAATCAAAGGATGGAATGTTTGGATAAACGGAGGCAAGATGTCACACTTCCAGGTTCTTCATCACCAACTTCTGCTGCACACGCGAAAATGCAGCCAGCGCCTGGGAAGGTGCACACCAACCGGGCAGACCCCAGGTGACGTCAGTCAAAAGAGACCAAGATTTACGTAGTCGCACACCCGTGACCCCACCATTGCCCTCCCACTCCTTGAAAATCCGCTCCTGTTGAGCATCTTGCACGGACTTCCCAGCCCCCCACTCCTGTAGGGACTGCATTAGGAACTCCATCCTAGAGCTCCACGGGGTGACTCTCTTGGCCTCCTTTGTCAGAAGCTGACAGACCTCTCCCTACCCAACTTCTTCCCTGAAGCTAGGCCACCAAAAATAAATTTGCAGTTTTGCTCCTACCTTCGCCTTCTGGCTGGTTCTTTTGTGCTCTCTCTGGTGGTCTTAGAAAAACAAATCAGTATGGGGAGGCTTAACTAAGCAAGAGAAATAAAGATGACACAGAGTAGTTTCACAGAAAGCTTCCTGCTCGATTTTACCTGAGGATATTTCTTTCTCCATCTTCTAAGGATCGTTCTCAAATGTTCTTCCTCAGATTCCACAAAAACAGTGACTTCAATCTACTCAATCTAAAGAACGGTTTTAATCTATGAGACGAATACTCACATCGCAAAGCAGATGCTCAGAAAGTTACTCTGCAGGTTTCATCAGAAGATGTTTCCTCGCTCACCACAAGCATCCAGGCGTCAGTAAATATCCCTTCGCAGATTTTTCAAAGACAGAGTTTCGAAACTGGTCAACGTAAAATAAGGATTAACTCTGTGAAGAAAATGCACATATTGTTGGAACGCTTCTATCTCGATTTTATTTCAGTATATTTCACTATTCACCATAGTGTGAAAACACTGCCTTGTGAGAAAAAAGGTATAACTCACTGAGTGGAATGCATACATCACAAAGTAGTTTCTCAGATAGCTTCTATCTGGTTTTTATCTGAAGATACCTCCTCATTAACCATAGGCCTGAATGTGACCCCGAATGTCCCTTTGTGGATCTGTGCATGACGGGGTTTCCAAACTCTGTAATATAATTAAATTTTTTAACTATGCGAGAGGAATAAATATATCTAACACAAAGCAGTTTCACAGAAATCTTCTTTCCAGTTTTTGTCTGAAGACATTTACTTTTTCACCATCATCATCGCTATACTCCCGAATATCTCTTGGTAGCTTTTTCTCCAAAAGGGATTCCGGAATTCTCTAGAAGAAGAAAGGTATATTTCTTCTTGTAAAACCAAAAGAGTGACATTAGGAGCACATAGAGCTCTGATGCACACGTCACAAAGCAGCTCCTCAGAAGGATTCTCTCCAGTTTCTATCAGAACACGTTTCCTTTCTCACCGTCAGCCTCAAAAAGCTCCACAGTATCCCTTCGCAGTCTAAGCAAAAACAGTGATATGATACAGCTCAATGAAAGTAGAAACTTATCTGTGTGAGAGGAATTCACATGACACAGAGCAGTTTCACAGAAATCTTCTTTCTGGTTTCTCTCCAAGGTTATTGCTTTTTCAGGATGTTCTAAAGACCATTTCCAAATGTCCTTTCTCAGATTCCACAGAAACAGTGATTTCAAACTGCTCAATCCAAACAGTGATTTATCTCTATGAGATGAATACAAACATCACAAAGGAGTTGCGCAGAAAGCTTCTCTCAGATTTTTGATCTCCTTACCTCACACTGGCCTCCGGTCGCCACCTACTATCCCTTCGCCATAACCTCAAAGACCGACTTTCAAACTGGGAAATGTAGAGTAAGCTTTATCCATGTGAAAAGAATGGACATTTCAGAGAACAGTTTCTTCTAGTGCTTCTTTCTGTTTTTTATTGGACGGCATTTCAGTTTTTGCAATAGTCCTCTATGTGCTCCGAATGTCACTCTTTTGGTTTTACAGGAACGGTGTTCAAACTGTGCCTTATGAGAAGAAGATTAAAACTGCCTGAGTGGATGCACACATCACCAAGCAGATTCTCAGAAAGCTTCGCTCCAGTTTTTATCTGACTATATTTCTCATTTGACTGTAGACCCGAATGCGATCCCAAATATCTCTTCGTGCATCCAGCCACCAAGGAGTTTCCAAGCTGCGTAATGTAAAGAGAGCTTCATCTGTGTCAGAAGAATAAACATAGAAAAAAGCAGATTCACAGAATGCTTCTTTCAAGTTTTTATCTGAAGATATTTCCTTTTTCACCATAGTCCTGAGTGTGCTCCCGAAAGTCCCTTCATGTATTCTTCCATGACAGTTTTCAAGCTGTGTAATGTAAAGGAAACCTTTTTCTCTGAGAGATGATTTCACATACCACAGAGTAGTTTCCTAGAAACCTTCTTTCCAGTTTTTGATTGAGGCTATTTTCCTTTTCACCTTCGGCATCCACATGCTCCCAAATATCACCTGGTACTTGTTTCTCCAAAAGGGATTCCCTGACGCTGTATGAGAAGAAAGGTATAACACTGTGAGTGGAATGCACACGTCACAAACAGTTCCTTGGAAAGCTTCTCTCCAGTTTCGGTCTGAACACATTTTCTTTTTCACCATTAGCCTCAAAGTGCTGTATGAGAAGAGAGGTATAACACTGTGACTGGAATGCACACATCACAAAGCAGGTCCTCAGAAAGGTTCTCTCCAGTTTGTATCTGAAGACGATCCTTTTCTCACCGTAAGCCTCAAAGCCCTCCAGAATATCCCTTCACAGACTAAACAAAAACAGTGTTATGATACAGCTCAATGAAAAGAGATGCTTAACTGTGTGAGTGGAACACACGTGACACAGAGCAGTTTCACAGAAAGCTTCCTTCTAGTTTCTCTCTGAGGTTATTTCCTTTTTAGGATATTCTAAAAAGAGTTTTCAAATGTCCTTTCTCAGATTCCACAGAAAAACTGATTTCAAACTACTGAATTCAAAGAATGATTTGACTCAATGAGATGAATACAAACATCACAATAGAGTTGCACAGAAAGCTTCTCTCCAATTTGGGATGGAAGACATTACCTTACTGGACACAGGATTCCGGTTGCCACTTACTATCCCTTTGCAGAACACTCAAAGACTGCCTTTCAAACAGGGAAATGTAGAGTAAGCTTTACCCCTGTGAAAAGTATGGACATTTGAGACTAGTTTCTAGAAGTTCCGCGGAAAGCTTCTCTGCAGTATCGGTCTGAACAGATTTCCTATTTCACCA
>NW_022307575.1:0-126 GCF_002776525.5 Piliocolobus tephrosceles | reverse complement strand
GTACATGAATGGCTATGGTGACAAAGGAAGCATCCTCAGACAAAAGGTGGAAAGAAGCTTTCTGTGAAACTGCTTTGTGATAGATGTGTCTATTTGTCTAACAAAGATAAAACTTTCTTTCTAATA
>NW_022307574.1:0-7432 GCF_002776525.5 Piliocolobus tephrosceles | reverse complement strand
CTCTTCAAGGAGAACTACAAACCACTGCTCAGTGAAATCAAAGAGGACACAAACAAATGGAAGAACATACCATGCTCATGGACAGGAAGAATCAATATCGTGAAAATGGCCGTACTGCCCAAGGTTATTTATAGATTCAATGCCATCCCCATCAAGCTACCAATGAGCTTCTTCACAGAATTGGAGAAAACTGCTTTAAAGTTCATATGGAACCAAAAAAGAGCCCGCATTGCCAAGACAATCCTAAGTCAAAAGAGCAAAGCTGGAGGCATCACGCTACCTGACTTCAAACTCTACTACAAGGCTACAGTAACCAAAACAGCATGGTACTGGTACCAAAACAGAGATATAGACCAATGGAACAGAACGGAGCCTTCAGAAATAATGCCACACATCTACAACCATCTGATCTTTGACAAACCTGACAAAAACAAGAAATGGGGAAAGGATTCCCTATTTAACAAATGGTGCTGGGAAAATTGGCTAGCCATAAGTAGAAAGCTGAAACTGGATCCTTTCCTTACTCCTTATACGAAGATTAATTCAAGATGGATTAGAGACTTAAATATTAGACCTAATACCATAAAAACCCTAGAAGAAAATCTAGGTAGTACCATTCAGGACATAGGCATGGGCAAGGACTTCATGTCTAAAACACCAAAAGCAACGGCAGCAAAAGCCAAAATTGACAAATGGGATCTCATTAAACTAAAGAGCTTCTGCACAGCAAAAGAAACTATCATCAGAGTGAACAGGCAACCTACAGAATGGGAGAAAATTTTTGCAATCTACTCATCTGACAAAGGGCTAATTTCCAGAATCTACAAAGAACTCAAACAAATATACAAGAAAGAAACAAACAACCCCATCAAAAAGTGGGCAAAGGATATGAACAGACATTTCTCAAAAGAAGACATTCATACAGCCAACAGACACATGAATAAATGCTCATCATCACTGGCCATCAGAGAAATGCAAATCAAAACCACAATGAGATACCATCTCACACCAGTTAGAATGGCAATCATTAAAAAATCAGGAAACAACAGGTGTTGGAGAGGATGTGGAGAAATAGGAACACTTTTACACTGTTGGTGGGATTGTAAACTAGTTCAACCATTATGGAAAACAGTATGGCGATTCCTCAAGGATCTAGAACTAGATGTACCACATGACCCAGCCATCCCACTATTGGGTATATACCCAAAGGATTATAAATCATGCTACTACAAAGACACATGCACACGTATGTTTATTGCGGCACTATTCACAATAGCAAAGACTTGGAATCAACCCAAATGTCCATCAGTGACAGACTGGATTAAGAAAATGTGGCACATATACACCATGGAATACTATGCAGCCATAAAAAAGGATGAGTTTGCGTCCTTTGTAGGGACATGGATGCAGCTGGAAACCATCATTCTTAGCAAACTATCACAAGAAGAGAAAACCAAACACCGCATGTTCTCACTCATAGGTGGGAAATGAACAATGAGCTCACTTGGACTCGGGAAGGGGAACATCACACACTGGGGCCTATCATGGGGAGGGGGGAGGGGGGAGGGATTGCATTGGGGAGTTATACCTGATATAAATGATGAATTGATGGGTGCTGACGAGTTGATGGGTGCAGCACACCAACATGGCACATGTATACATATGTAAGAAACCTGCACGTTATGCACATGTACCCTAGAACTTAAAGTATAATAATTAAAAAAAAAAAAAAAAGAAAACCATGACACGAGAAATACGTGACAAAAGCACAAGCTTCAGTAACCGACTCAATCAACTGGAAGAAAGAGTATCAGCGATTGAGGATCAAATGAATGAAATGAAGTGAGAAGAGAAACCAAAACAAAAAAGAAGAAAAAGAAATGAACAAAGCCTGGAAGAAGTATGGGATTATGTAAAAAGACCAAATCTATGTCTGATTGGGGTGCCTGAAAGTGAGGGGGAGAAGGGAACCAAGTTGGAAAACACTCTGCAGGATATCATCCAGGAGAACTTCCCCAACCTAGTAGGGCAGGCCGACATTCAAATTCAGGAAATACAGAGAATGCCACAAAGATACTCCTCGAGAAGAGCAACTCCAAGACACATCATTGCCAGATTCACCAAAGTTGAAATGAAGGAAAAATTCCTAAGGGCAGCCAGAGAGAAAGGTTGGGTTACCCACAAAGGGAAACCCATCAGACTAACGGCAGATCTCTCGGCAGAAACTCTCCAAGCCAGAAGAGAGTGGGGGCCAATATTCAACGTTCTTAAAGAAAAGAATTTTAAACCCAGAATTTGATATCCAGCCAAACTAAGTTTCATAGGAGAAGGAGAAATAAAATCCTTTACAGAGAAGCAAATGCTTAGAGATTTTGTCACCACCAGGCCTGCCTTACAAGAGACCCTGAAGGAAGCCCTAAACATGGAAAGGAACAACAGCCATTGCAAAAACATGCCAAAATGTAAAGACCATCGAGGCTAGGAAGAAACTGCATCAACTAACGAGCAAAATAACCAATTAATATCATAATGGCAGGATCAAGTTCACACATAACAGTATTAACCTTAAATGTAAATGGACTAAATGCTCCAATTAAAAGACACAGACTGGCAAACTGGATAAAGAGTCAAGACCCATCAGTCTGCTGTCTTCAGGAGACCCATCTCACATGCAGAGACATACATAGGCTCAAAATAAAGGGATGGAGGAAGATCTACCAAGCAAATGGAGAACAACAACAACAACAACAAAAGCAGGGGTTGCAATCCTAGTCTCTGATAAAACAGACTTTAAACCATCAAAGATCAAAAGAGACAAAGAAGGCCATTACATAATGGTAAAGGGATCAATTCAACAGGAAGAGCTAACTATTCTAAATATATATGCACCCAATACAGGAGCACCCAGATTCATAAAGCAAGTCCTTAGAGACTTACAAAGAGACTTAGACTCCCATACAATAATAATGGGAGACTTCAACACCCCACTGTCAACATTAGACAGATCAACGAGACAGAAAGTTAACAAGGATATCCAGGAATTGAACTCATCGCTGCACCAAGCAGACCTAATAGACATCTATAGAACTCTCCACCTCAAATCAACAGAATATACATTCTTCTCAGCACCACATCGCACTTATTCCAAAATTGACCACACAATTGGAAGTAAAGCACTCCTCAGCAAATGTAAAAGAACAGAAATTATAACAAACTCTCTCTCAGACCACAGTGCAGTCAAACTAGAACTCAGGACTAAGAAACTCAATCAAAACCGCTCAACTACATGAAAACTGAACAACCTGCTCCTGAATGACTACTGGGTACATAACGAAATGAAGGCAGAAATAAAGATGTTCTTTGAAACCAATGAGAACAAAGATACAATATACCAGAATCTCTGAGACACATTTAAAGCAGTGTGTAGAGGGAAATTTATAGCACTAAATGCCCACAAGAGAAAGCTGGAAAGATCTAAAATGGACACTCTAACATCACAATTAAAAGAACTAGAGAGGCAAGAGCAAACACATTCAAAAGCTAGCAGAAGGCAAGAAATAACTAAGATCAGAGCAGAACTGAAGGAGATAGAGACACAAAAAACCCTCCAAAAAATCAATGAATCCAGGAGTTGGTTTTTTGAAAAGATCAACACAATTGACAGTCCTCTAGCAAGACTAATAAAGAAGAAAAGAGAGAAGAATCTAATAGATGCAATACAAAATGATAAAGGGGATATTACCACCGACCCCACAGAAATACAAACTACTATCAGATAATACTATAAACACCTCTATGGAAATAAACTGGAAAATCTAGAAGAAATGGATAATTCCCTGGACACTTACACTCTTCCAAGACTAAACCAGGAAGACGTTGAATCCCTGAATAGACCAATAGCAGCCTCTGAAATTGAGGCAACAATTAATAGCCTACCCACCAAAAAAAGCTCAGGACCAGATGGATTCACAGCTGAATTCTACCAGAGGTACAAGGAGGAGCTGGTACCATTCCTTCTGAAACTATTCCATTCAATAGAAAAAGAGGGAATCCTCCCTAACTCATTTTATGAGGCCAACATCATCCTGATACCATAGCCTGGCAGAGGCACAACAAAGCAGAGAATTTTAGACCAATCTCCCTGATGAACATCGATGCAAAAATCCTCAATAAAATACTGGCAAACCGGATTCAACAGCACATCAAAAAGCTTATCCACCATGATCAAGTGGGCTTCATCCCTGGGATGCAAGGCTGGTTCAACATTCGCAAATCAATAAACGTAATCCAGTATATAAACAGAACCAAAGACAAGAACCACATGATTATCTCAATAGATGCACAAAAGGCTTTTGACAAAATTCAACAGCCCTTCATGCTAAAAACGCTCAATAAATTCAGTACTGATGGAACGTACCTCAAAATAATAAGAGTTATTTGTGACAAACCCACAGCCAATATCATACTGAATGGGCAAAAACTGGGAAAATTCCCTTTGAAAACTGGCACAAGACAGGGATGCCCTCTCTCACCACCCCTATTCAACATAGTGTTGGAAGTTCTGGCTAGGGCAACCAGGCAAGAGAAAGAAATCAAGGGTATTCAGTTAGGAAAAGAAGAAGTCAAACTGTCCCTGTTTGCAGATGACATGATTGTATATTTAGAAAACCCCATTGTCTCAGCCCAAAATCTCCTTAAGCTGATAAGCAACTTCAGCAAAGTCTCAGGATACAAAATTAATGTGCAAAAATCACAAGCATTCTTATACACCAGTAACAGACAAACAGAGAGCCAAATCGTGAAAGAACTTCCATTCACAATTGCTTCAAAGAGAATAAAATACCTAGGAATCCAACTTACAAGGGATGTAAAGGACCTCTTCAAGGAGAACTACAAACCACTGCTCAGTGAAATCAAAGAGGACACAAACAAATGGAAGAACATACCATGCTCATGGACAGGAAGAATCAATATCGTGAAAATGGCCGTACTGCCCAAGGTTATTTATAGATTCAATGCCATCCCCATCAAGCTACCAATGAGCTTCTTCACAGAATTGGAGAAAACTGCTTTAAAGTTCATATGGAACCAAAAAAGAGCCCGCATTGCCAAGACAATCCTAAGTCAAAAGAGCAAAGCTGGAGGCATCACGCTACCTGACTTCAAACTCTACTACAAGGCTACAGTAACCAAAACAGCATGGTACTGGTACCAAAACAGAGATATAGACCAATGGAACAGAACGGAGCCTTCAGAAATAATGCCACACATCTACAACCATCTGATCTTTGACAAACCTGACAAAAACAAGAAATGGGGAAAGGATTCCCTATTTAACAAATGGTGCTGGGAAAATTGGCTAGCCATAAGTAGAAAGCTGAAACTGGATCCTTTCCTTACTCCTTATACGAAGATTAATTCAAGATGGATTAGAGACTTAAATATTAGACCTAATACCATAAAAACCCTAGAAGAAAATCTAGGTAGTACCATTCAGGACATAGGCATGGGCAAGGACTTCATGTCTAAAACACCAAAAGCAACGGCAGCAAAAGCCAAAATTGACAAATGGGATCTCATTAAACTAAAGAGCTTCTGCACAGCAAAAGAAACTATCATCAGAGTGAACAGGCAACCTACAGAATGGGAGAAAATTTTTGCAATCTACTCATCTGACAAAGGGCTAATTTCCAGAATCTACAAAGAACTCAAACAAATATACAAGAAAGAAACAAACAACCCCATCAAAAAGTGGGCAAAGGATATGAACAGACATTTCTCAAAAGAAGACATTCATACAGCCAACAGACACATGAATAAATGCTCATCATCACTGGCCATCAGAGAAATGCAAATCAAAACCACAATGAGATACCATCTCACACCAGTTAGAATGGCAATCATTAAAAAATCAGGAAACAACAGGTGTTGGAGAGGATGTGGAGAAATAGGAACACTTTTACACTGTTGGTGGGATTGTAAACTAGTTCAACCATTATGGAAAACAGTATGGCGATTCCTCAAGGATCTAGAACTAGATGTACCACATGACCCAGCCATCCCACTATTGGGTATATACCCAAAGGATTATAAATCATGCTACTACAAAGACACATGCACACGTATGTTTATTGCGGCACTATTCACAATAGCAAAGACTTGGAATCAACCCAAATGTCCATCAGTGACAGACTGGATTAAGAAAATGTGGCACATATACACCATGGAATACTATGCAGCCATAAAAAAGGATGAGTTTGCGTCCTTTGTAGGGACATGGATGCAGCTGGAAACCATCATTCTTAGCAAACTATCACAAGAAGAGAAAACCAAACACCGCATGTTCTCACTCATAGGTGGGAAATGAACAATGAGCTCACTTGGACTCGGGAAGGGGAACATCACACACTGGGGCCTATCATGGGGAGGGGGGAGGGGGGAGGGATTGCATTGGGGAGTTATACCTGATATAAATGATGAATTGATGGGTGCTGACGAGTTGATGGGTGCAGCACACCAACATGGCACATGTATACATATGTAAGAAACCTGCACGTTATGCACATGTACCCTAGAACTTAAAGTATAATAATTAAAAAAAAAAAAAAAAGAAAACCATGACACGAGAAATACGTGACAAAAGCACAAGCTTCAGTAACCGACTCAATCAACTGGAAGAAAGAGTATCAGCGATTGAGGATCAAATGAATGAAATGAAGTGAGAAGAGAAACCAAAACAAAAAAGAAGAAAAAGAAATGAACAAAGCCTGGAAGAAGTATGGGATTATGTAAAAAGACCAAATCTATGTCTGATTGGGGTGCCTGAAAGTGAGGGGGAGAAGGGAACCAAGTTGGAAAACACTCTGCAGGATATCATCCAGGAGAACTTCCCCAACCTAGTAGGGCAGGCCGACATTCAAATTCAGGAAATACAGAGAATGCCACAAAGATACTCCTCGAGAAGAGCAACTCCAAGACACATCATTGCCAGATTCACCAAAGTTGAAATGAAGGAAAAATTCCTAAGGGCAGCCAGAGAGAAAGGTTGGGTTACCCACAAAGGGAAACCCATCAGACTAACGGCAGATCTCTCGGCAGAAACTCTCCAAGCCAGAAGAGAGTGGGGGCCAATATTCAACGTTCTTAAAGAAAAGAATTTTAAACCCAGAATTTGATATCCAGCCAAACTAAGTTTCATAGGAGAAGGAGAAATAAAATCCTTTACAGAGAAGCAAATGCTTAGAGATTTTGTCACCACCAGGCCTGCCTTACAAGAGACCCTGAAGGAAGCCCTAAACATGGAAAGGAACAACAGCCATTGCAAAAACATGCCAAAATGTAAAGACCATCGAGGCTAGGAAGAAACTGCATCAACTAACGAGCAAAATAACCAATTAATATCATAATGGCAGGATCAAGTTCACACATAACA
>NW_022307573.1:0-1782 GCF_002776525.5 Piliocolobus tephrosceles | reverse complement strand
GTGTGTCTGTCTGTTTCCAGAATTCTGTGGGTTCCACCAAGGGCACAAGTCCTAGGGCGCCTGAGGTCCATTCAACAAGCAATGTAAAAACGGCGAGGCAGGTTCAAAAGAAGAACACCCTTCCTCTCTTCAAATGCGTTGCAGTTTCCACTACTCAAGGTGGCGTGAAGGATCCACAGAAGTTCCACGTTCGCAAAATTTCAACTTCTGGTGCTCACCAACAACTGAAGAATGAAACACACCCCAAGAGAAAATAGTCAACCCCGTCCCCTGCAATAACCTCACGAGCAACCCTACACCGAAATACGTCCTCTTCAGAAATTCACACTGAATGTCATCTACCATGAACACAAATACACAGACAATTTCTCCACAGGTTCAGAAGACTCACGACTGCAAAACTCGATGTTTCCCATATCTGGGCTCATCCTGAAACACAGCCATCACTATCCAGTTGTCCCTCTTGTATAGACAGAAACCTGGGTTCCTCATTACTTGATGTCGGATTGACTGTGTATGTGATGGTGTGTGTGTGTGCGCACGCCAACCCCCTCGTGGGTGTGTGGGTGTGTGCGTGCGCACTGCGTGTTGGTGGAGACTTTCCCTGAGATCACTGGTACACAAAGAGAGCCCTCTTGCTGTGTTTGTTCTTCCCTTTGAATCTCCTGGTCCTCCCTTGCAGAGAAGTGAGTGTGCCAGTGTTCATGGACTCCTGATGTGTCATATTTGCATTAGTTTACTTAAAATATTGCTAGGGAATAATTCTGTACTTATGAAACAGTGTGTGTGTTTGTGTGTGTGTGTTTGCTTGCGTGAGCTTGTGGGCATGCGCAATCATGCCTGGGTGAGTGTGATTTTGTTTGTGTTTATATGTCTGGATGTGTGTGTGTTTGAACCGGGATGTGCTTCCAACTATTTACTTTTGGGATATACGATCATCCTTTCAGGCATTGAAGGACAGGAAGTCGGACCTTTACTTTCTGACTTGAGAATTGTCAATGAAGTACAGTTAATAACACAGCGTATTTGATTCCTTAATATCAAGGAAGAGATTTGTGGAGTCAAAAAGATATTTCAGCGATAACCTTTCCATGTTCAGCCTATTGATTCTGTATCCGAATGAAATGACTTGCCAGTGGGGAATAACACATGCCTTTGCAGGGAATGCTCTTGTGGAAGCTATATACCCAAATCATAAATCATCAAGTCTTGGAAACATGCAATGAAGTTAGACGAAATACACAGTGCACTAATTAGACTGTGAAAGACTTTCAGGAAATCATGCAATCACCGACATACCAATTGATGACATTCCCTGAATTTATGATTGCAAGAAAAGAGAAATACTCATGACATTCTATTTCCAGTGATTGCAGATATATGACGGCAATTTAAGAAATCATGAAATCAGAAAACTTGACTAATCAGAATCTATGCCAACTAAAACCTTTGGTTCATTTAAGAAAGAATGAAAATAAAAACAACATATTACACAACATGGGAGATAATATTTTAATACGTATGTGATAATGGATCAACATTTGAGAGAGATGAAATGAAAAGTTCTAAATTTGAGAATAACATATAACCAGAATTAAACACTGTAAATGCCTGGGTGATGGGAGTGAGTCCCTGTCTCAAGAAGAAACACAGAGATTTAAAAGCAGGGCGTCTAAAAGAGATTTCCATACCATTGTTAATACTGGCAGTTGTTTTAGTAAGAAAGGGAAAAATAAACCATTGGTCTTAGGGATTCTTGCATCTATTTTTCATCATCTGAGA
>NW_022307572.1:535-1882 GCF_002776525.5 Piliocolobus tephrosceles | reverse complement strand
CTCCTGCAACTGAACCAGTAAAATCAGTACTAACAAAAGTGGATTATTTCCGAAAAGTAATCGATTTTTTAAAAACATCATACGCATGTCATAAAAATATATTAGTAGCAAAATCTACCATGAAACCAAGTTTATTAAATAATTATCAATTGACTGAAGAAGAAAAAAAAATAATAGCAGATGTAAAATGTGACGAATTAGACTTATATTTTAGTATTCAAAATAATACAAGTTCAATGTATTCGTTGTTTGATCATTTAGTTGTTGATTTACAGAACCGTTATATTGATTTGTATGAAAAGGAGATTATTTATAATATATATAAAATGAAAAATAGCGACCAAAAAATAAAAAAAATTATTAACAGTAGCATTAAGTTCAAAAAAATTAATTAGAAGCCCAACTGAAAATTCAGTAACTACTGTTCCTGTACTTTCTGAAAAACCTAAAAATGATATTGAAGAAAAACCATTCAGTAAATATAAAGAATTATACAGTGAAATTGAAAATTTGTATCAAGTCCATTTAGAAAAAATTGATGCAAATGATAAATTTTTTATTGAATTTATTGATAATAATAAAAATTTGATAAATAACATGACTAATGATAATGCTGAGAAAATAAAAAATGAAATTGAGGTGTTAAAAGTTGAATTACAAATACTTTTAGATTATTATGAAAAATATAAATTAAAATTAAGTATACTGGCTAAAAAACATGAACAAGTTAATAACAGTAAATTAAATATAAAAAAATTATATTTATTAAAATCATATTTATTAAGAAAAAAAGCTTACCTTACTAAGGCTGCAGTAAATGCAAGAAATCCATTTTATATGTTTATTGTAAACAGAAAAGATAATGATAAAAAAGATATTGACAATTCATTAAAAAATACCGATACTTTATTACAATATTATAAAGATGTAATTAAATATTATAACAATGTAACATTCCCTTTAAAAACTATAAGTGAAGAATCTATTCAAAAAGAAAATCTAATTCGAAATTTAGAAGATTTTAAATTATATAGTAAATTAGAAAAACTATTAAGTAAAAAGTTAATCTATGAAAAGAAAAAAATTTATTATACATCAGCTTCTTTATATCAAGTACTTAATCTTTCAAAAAATATAATTAAAGATAAGAATTACGCTTTGGACACTAAAAAATATAATTCTGACTATGAAGCTGCCTTAGAAGTGTTTAAGACATTACAGCCTCGTAAGGCATTGCCAGCAGAAACAACTACACCTCCTCAAGCAGAAGTCCCAACAACTGGACCGCCTACTGAACCAGGTACAACTGGACCGCCTACTGAACCAAGTACAACTGGACCGCCTACT
>NW_022307572.1:374-525 GCF_002776525.5 Piliocolobus tephrosceles | reverse complement strand
CTGGACCGCCTACTGAACCAAGTACAACTGGACCGCCTACTGAACCAGGTACAACCGAACAAGCAACTGAACCAGGTACAGCTGAAACGACACCAGGTACAGAAGAAACGACACCAGGTACAGAAGAAACGACACCAGGTACAGAAGAAAC
>NW_022307572.1:0-364 GCF_002776525.5 Piliocolobus tephrosceles | reverse complement strand
GAAACGACACCAGGTACAGAAGAAACGACACCAGGTACAGAAGAAACATCAAGTGAACCAGCAACCGTACCAACAGCCGAAACAACAGAAAAATCAGAAGCCAAACCAACGGAAGAATCAGAAGCCGAAAAAAACAAAAGAATCAGAAACAACACAAGAAACGGCACCAGAAACATTACCACCAACATCACCACCAACACCACCACCACCAACATCACCACCAGCAACTAAACCAGAAACACCACCAGCAACACCACCAACAACAACACCAACAACAACACCAGCAACACCAGCAGCACCAGCAACACCAACAACACCAACAACACCAACAACAACAATAACACCAACACCAACACCAACACCA
>NW_022307571.1:0-1190 GCF_002776525.5 Piliocolobus tephrosceles | reverse complement strand
GGGATATTCCAGAGCCCTTTGATGCCTACAGTGAAAAATGAACTTTCAAATATCAGATGGTTGTAGATGTGTGGCATTATTTCTGAAGGCTCCGTTCTGTTCCATTGGTCTATATCTCTGTTTTGGTACCAGTACCATGCTGTTTTGGTTATTGTAGCCTTGTAGTATAGTTTGAAGTCAGGTAGCGTGACGCCTCCGGCTTTGTCCTTTTGACTTAGGATTGTCTTGGCAATACGGGCTCTTTTTTGGTTCCATATGAACTTTAAAGCAGTTTTTTCCAATTCGGTGAAGAAACTCATTGGTAGCTTGATGGGGATGGCATTGAATCTATAAATTACCTTGGGCAGTATGGCCATTTTCACAATATTGATTCTGCCTATCCATGAGCATGGTATGTTCTTCCATTTGTTTGTGTCCTCTTTGATTTCACTGAGCAGTGGTTTGTAGTTCTCCTTGAAGAGGTCCTTTACATCCCTTGTAAGTTGGATTCCTAGGTATTTGATTCTCTTTGAAGCAATTGTGAATGGAAGTTCATTCCTGATTTGGCTCTCTGCTTGTCTGTTACTGGTGTATAAGAATGCTTGTGATTTTTGCACATTAATTTTGTATCCTGAGACTTTGCTTAGGCCAGGCACAGTGGCTCACGCCTGTAATCCCAACACTTTGGGAGGCCGAGGCGGGTGGATCACGAGGTCAGGAGATCGAGAAACTTATTTTTGATGTGTGAATTCATCACACAGATATACACTGTTCTTTTCATTGAGTAGTTTGATAACACTGTTTTCTTGGAATCTGCAAAGGGATACATGTGAGCACTTTGAGACATATGGTGATAAAGGAAATATCCTCTTATAAAAACTAGAGAGAAGCTTTCTGAGAAACAACTTTCTGATGTGTTATTTTATCTCACAGAGATTCATGATTCTCTTCATGGAACAGGATCTGAGCAGTGTTTTGGGGGAATCATAGAACGGATATTTTGGATCGCATTGAAGCCTATGTTGACAAATTAAATACCCTCAGAAAAAAACATGATAAAAGCTTTCTGGGAAAGCTCTTTGTGATGTGTGAATTAATCTCACAGAATAACACATTTCTTTTCCTGCAGCAGTTTGCTAACACTGTTTTCATGGAATCTGCAATGGGATATTCCAGAGCCCTTTGATGCCTACAGTGAAAAATGAACTTTC
>NW_022307570.1:0-1131 GCF_002776525.5 Piliocolobus tephrosceles | reverse complement strand
TTTTTTTTTCTTCTTTTTTGAGACAGAGTCTCACTCTGTTGCCCAGGCTGGAGTGCAGAAGTATGATCCTGGCTCACTGCAACCTCTGCCTCCCGGGTTTAAGTGATTCTCATGTCTCAGCCTCCCAAGTAGCTGAGACTACAGGCACATGCCACCACGCCTAGCTAATTTTTGTATTTTTAGCCGAGATGCAGTTTCACCATGTTGGTCAGGCTGGTCTTGAACTCCTGACCTCCAGTGATCCATCCGCCTCGGTCTCCCAAACTGCTGAGATTACAGGTGTGAGCCACAGCGCCTGAACTACCCCACTTGACTATTTGTGTTTGGAGCAGGTGTCTGGGACAGGCCTCTCCCATTGCCTCTGGGCCTTTGCACTGGCTGTTCCTTCTACCTGGCTTGTTCTTCCCCCAGATCTTTCCAAGGTGGACTCCTTCCTAAAATCTAGGTCACAGCTCAAAAGGTCACATCCTCACAGAGGCCTCCCCTGACAGCCTGCCCAGAGTTGCCTCCCACCCCATCACATCATGCAGTCATTTTTCTTTAAAATCTTTTTTTTGAGACTGAGTCTCACTGTGTTGCCCAGGCTGGAGTTCAGTAGTGCAATCTCAGCTCACTGCAATCTCCTGGGTTAAAGTGATTCCGGTGCCTTAGCCTCTTGTGTAGCTGGAATTACAGGCGTAGAGACAGGGTTTGGCCATGTTGGCCAGGCTGGTCTCAAACTCCTGACCTCAAGGGATCCTCCCACTTCGGCCTCTCAAAGTGCTGGGATTATAGGCATGAGCCACCATGCCAGGACTAGAGCATTTTCCCTGCCTTCTGACAGCCCCTGCGTTAGACAGGAAGACAGAGGACCACGTTCCAGAGCCCTCTTCCCCAAAACCTCCTCCCGGTATAGAATATACACGTGACACACTGGTCATGCCCCCCAGCATCCAGGACCCTCCCTGGAAGTTTGATTCAACAGGGTCTGGTCTTTGCCTTTTCAAACAAATGCTGCCAGATGATTCTCATGGTGGGAGGTTGGACAAACACTGCCCCTGGCCCCCAGAAAGCACAGGATCAAGGCCAGGCCCTATCCTTCAGACAGTAAGGCAGAAAAGTCAGGCTTTTGATGTCTGCTGGCCCTGGTGG
>NW_022307569.1:0-8412 GCF_002776525.5 Piliocolobus tephrosceles | reverse complement strand
TCAGAGAGATTGCTTTCTGATGTGTGAATTCATCACAGAGAGTTTCACCTTTCCATTCTTGTAGCATTTTGCTAATAGTGTTTTTGTGGATTCTGCAAAGTGATATTTCGGAGCTCTTTGAGGGCTATGGTGAAAAAGGAAATATCCCCAGATAAAAATTGGAAAGAAGCGTTCTGAGAAACTTCATTGTGACACGTGAAGGCAACTACAGAGTTACACTTTCCTTTTCATTGCTCCCTTTGCTAATACTCTTTTCTTGAAATCTGCATTGGGATATTTCTCAGCACAATGACGCTTATGGTGACAAAGGAAATATTGTCAAATAAAAACTAGAAAGTAGCTTTCTGAGAAACTACTTTGTGATATAAGAATTCATCTCACCGAGTTACAACTTTGTCTTCAAAAAGCAGTTTGGTTACACTGTTCTCGTGGAATCTGCAAAGTGATATTTCGGAGCGCATTGAGACCAATGGTTAAAACGGAAATATCCGCAGATAAAAACTGAAAAGAAGCATTCTGAGAAACTGCATTGTGACACGTGAATGCAACTCACAGAGTTACACTTTTCTCTTCAGTCATCAGTTTGCTAACACAGTTTTCTTGAAATCTGCAATGGGATACATCTTAGTGCAATGAAGCTTATGGTGTCAAAGGAAGTATTCTCAGATAAAAACTAGAAGGAAGCTTTCTTAGAAACTTCTTTGTGATGTGTGATTTCATCTCAGAGAGTTACACTTACGTTTCACGGAGCAGTCGATTAACACTGTCTTTGAGGAACCTGACAAGGGCTACTTTGGGTCGCACTGAGGCCTAGGCTGATTAAGGATATATCGTCAATTAAAAACGTGGAAGAAGCTTTGTGAGAAACTTCTTTGTGATATGTGAATTCATCCCACAGAGTTACAACTTAGCCTTCATGAAGCAGTTTGCTGACAGTGTTTTTGTGGAATCTGCAAACTGATATTTGGAAGCACATTGAGGTCTATGGTGAAAAAGGAAATATGCACAGATAATAGCTAGAAAGAAGCTTTCTCAGAAATTGCGTTCTGATGTGTGAATTCATCATACAAAGTTTCACCTTTAACTTCTTGTAGCAGTTTGCTAACACTCTTTTCGTGGATTCTGGAAAGTGATATTTTGGAGCTCTTTGTGGGCTTTGGTGAAAAAGGAAATATCCTCAGGTAAAAACTGGAAAGAAACGTTCTGAGAAACTGCATTGTGGTGTGTGAATGCAACTCACAGAGGTACACTTTTCCCTTCAGTCATCAGTTTGCTAACACAGTTTTCCTGAAATCTGCAATGGGATATTTCTTAGCCCTATGAAGCCTACGGTGTCAGAGGAAATATACTCAAATAAAAACTAGAAGGAAGCTTTCTTAGAAAGTTCTTTGTGATGTGTGAATTCATGTCACAGAGTTACAGTCACGTTTCATGGAGCAGTCGATTAACACTGTCTTTGAGGAACCTGACAAGTGCTACTTTCGGTCGCATTGAAGCCTACACTGATAAAGGAAATATCCTCGATGAAAAACGTGAAAGAAGCTTTGTGAGAAACTTCTCTCTGATACGTGAATTCATCTCACAAACTTACAACTGAGTCTTCATGAAGCAGTTTGCTGACAGTGTTTTCGTAGAATCTGCAAGGTGGTATTTGGGAGCACATTGAGGCCTATGGTGAAAAAGGAAATATCCCCAGATAATACCTAGGAAGAAGCATTGTGAGAAATGACTTTCTGATGTGTGACTTCATCATACATAGCTTCACCTTTGCCTTCTGGTAGCAGTTTGCTAACACTCTTTTCGTAGATTCTGGAATGTGATATTTGGGAGCTCATTGTGGCCTATGGTGAAAAAGGAAATATCCTCAGACAAAAACTGGAAGGACGCGTTCTGAGAAACTGCATTGCCATGTGTGAAAGCAACTCACAAAGTTACACTTTTCTCTTCAGTCATCTGTTTGCAAACACAGTTTTCTTGTAATCTGAAACGGGATACATCTTAGCGCAATGAAGCTTACGATGTCAAAAGAAATATCCTCATATAAAATCCAGAAAGAAGCTTTCTTAGGAACTTCTCTGTGATGTGTGAATTCATCTTACAGAGTTACAGTTACATTTCTAGGAGCAGTAGATTAACACTGTCTTTGAGGAAACTGAGAAGGGCTAGTTTGCATCATATTGAGGCCTACGTTGATAAAGGAAATATCCTCAATTAAAAACGTGAAAGAAGCTTTGTGAGAAACTTCTCTGTGATATGTGAATTCATCTCACAGAGATACAACTTAGTCTTCATGAAGCAGTTTGCTGGGAGTGTTTTCGTGGAATCTGCAAGGTGGTATTTGGGATCGCATTGACGCCTACAGTGAAAAAGGAAATATCCTCAGATAATAGCTAGAAAGAACCTTTGTCAGAAATTACTTTCTGATGTGTGACTTTATAATACAGAGCTTCACGTTTCCCTTCTGGGAGCAGCTTGCTGCAAGTGATATTTGGGAGCTCATTGTGGCCTATGGTGAAAAAGGAAATATCCTCAGCAAAAACTGGAAGGAAGCGTTCTGAGAAACTGCATTGCCATGTGTGAATGCGACTCACAGTGTTATACTTTTCTTTTCAGTCATCAGTTTGCTAACACAGTTTTCTTGAAATCAGCAACGGGATACATCTTACCGCAATGAAGCTTATGGTGTCAAAGGAAATATTCTCATACAAAAACTAGAAAGAAGTTTTCTTAGAAACTTCTCTGTGATGTGTGAATTCATCTCACAGAGTTACAGTTACATTTCAAGGAGCAGTCGATTAACACTGTCTTTGAGGAAACTGAGAAGGGCTAGTTCAGGTCGCATTGAGGCCTTCACTGATAAAGAAAATATCCTCAATGAAAAACGTGAAAGAAGCTTAGTGAGAAACTTCTCTGTGATATGTGAATTCATCTCACAGAGTTACAACTTAGTATTCATGAAGCAGTTTGTTGACAGTGTTTTCGTGGAATCTGCAATGTGGTATTTGGAAACGCATTGAGGCCTAAGGTGAAAAAGGAAATATCCTCAGATAATAGCTAGAAAGAAGCTTTGTCAGAAATTACTTTCTGGTGTGTGACTTCATCATACAGAGCTTTACGTTTCCTTTCTGGTAGCAGTTTGCTAACACTCTTTTCGTGGATTCTGGAAAGTGATATTTGGGAGCTCATTGTGGCCTATGGTGAAAAAGGAAATATCCTCAGACAAGAACTGGAAGGAAGCGTTCTGAGAAACTGCATTGCCATGTGTGAATGCAACTCACAGAGTTACACTTTTCTCTTCAGTCATCAGTTTCCTAACACAGTTTTCTTGAAATCTACAATGGGATACTTCCTATGACTATGCAGCTTGTGGTGAGAAAGGAAATATCCTCAGATGAAAACGTGAAAAAAGCTTTCTGAGATTGCTTTCTGATCTGTAACTTCATCTCACAGAGTTACACTATTCTTTCCTGCAACCGTTTGCTAGCACTGTCTTTGTGGATTCTCAGACTTGATATTTCTGATAGGTTTGATGAGTCTAAGGACAAAGGAAATATCCTCTGAGAAAAACCGGAATGAAGCTTTCTGAGAAACTGCTTTGTGATGCGTGAATTCATTACACAGTGTTACACCACTCTTTCATGGAGGAGTTTTGCTACCACTGATTTTCTGAAATCTCAGAAGTGACATCCTGGATATCGTGGAATCCCATGCTGAATAATGAAATATCCTCAGACAAATCTGCAGAGAAGCCTTCTCAGAAACTTCTTGATTGTGGGTGAATTCAGCACACAGAGTTTCCTCATTGTTTTCATTGAGAAGCTTGCGAAGAGTGTTTTCGCAGAATCTGTAAAAAGACACACGGCGGCGCTCCGAGACCACAAATAACCTCAGCTCCAAAGAAAGACGCTTTCTGAGAAACTGCTTTGTGCTGTGTGAATTCAACTCACAGAGTTCCAGCAGTATTTCATGGAGCCATTGGCTATCCCCGTTTTTGTGGAATCTGAGAACTGATATTTTGGATCCCTTTGAAGACTACAGGGCCAAAGGAAACCTCCGCTGATACAAATGATAAAGAAGATTTCTGAGAAACTACTTTGTGACCTGTGAATTCGTGTCACAGAGTTATACCTTTCTCCTCATGAAGCCGTTCGGTAGGACAGTTATCGTGGAGTTTGCAAAGTGATATTTGGGAGCCCAGTGAGGGCTACGGTGAAAAAGGAAATATCCCCAGAGACAAACTGGAAGGAAGCGTTCTGAGAAACTGCATTGTGACAGGTGAATGCAACTGACAGAGTTACCCTTTCCTTTTCATGGATCCGTTGGCTAAACCTGTTTTCTTGACATCTGCATTGGGATATTTCGTAGCGCAATGAAGCTTACGGTGACAAAGGAGATATCCTGAGAGAAAAACTAGAAAGTACCTTTCTGAGAAACTTCTCTATGATAAGTGAATTCATCTCACAGAGTTACAACTTAGTCTTCATGAAGTAGTTTGCTGACAGTGTTTTCGTGGAATCTGTAAAGTGATATTTGGGAGCGCATTGTGGCCTATGGTGAAAAAGGAAATATCCTCAGATAACAGCTAGAAAGAAGCTTTCTGAGAGATTGATTTCTGATGTATGAATTCATCATACAGAGTTTCACCATTCCCTTCTGGTAGCAGTTTGCTAACACTATTTTTGCGGATTCTGGAAAGTGATCTTTGGGAGTTCATTGTGGCCTATGGTGAAAAGGGAAATATCCTCAGACAAAAACTGGAAGGAAGCCTTCTGAGAAACTGCATTGCCATGTGTGAATGCGATTCACAGAGTTACAATTTTCTCTTCAGTCATCAGTTTGCCAACACAGTTTTCTTGAAATCTGCAACGGGATACATCTTAGCACAATGAAGCTTACAGTGTCAAAGGAAATATCCTCATATAAAAACTAGACAGAAGCTTTCTTAGAAACTTCTCTGTGATGTGTGAATTCACCTCACAGATTTACAGTTACATTTCAAGGAGCAGTCGATTATCACTGTCTTTGAGGAAACTGAGAATGGCTAGTTTGGGTCGCATTGAGGGCTACGTTGATAAAGGAAATATCCTCAAAAAAAAAACGTGAAAGAAGCTTTGTGAGAAACTTCCTTGTGATATGTGAATTCACCTCACAGAGTTACAACTTAGTCTTCATGAAGCAGTTTGCTGACAGTGTTTTCGTGGAATCTGCAAAGTGATATTTGGGAGCGCTTTGAGGCGTATGGTGAAAAGGAAATATCCCCAGATAATACCTAGGAAGAAGCTTTGTCAGAAATTACTTTCTGATGTGTGACTTCATCATACAGAGCTTCACATTCGCCTTCTGGTTGCAGTTTGCTAACACTCTTTTCGTAGATTCTGGAAAGTGATATTTGGGAGCTCATTGTGGCCTATGGTGAAAAGGGAAATATCCTCAGACAAAAACTGGAAGGACACCTTCTGAGAAACTGCATTGCCATGTGTGAATGCAACTCACAGAGTTACACTTTTCCCTTCAGTCATCAGTTTGCTAACACAGTTTTCTTGAAATCTACAAGGGGATACTTCTTAGGACTATGCAGCTTGTGGTGAGAAAGGAAATATCCTTCGATGAAAACGTGAAAGAAGCTTTCTGAGAGATTGCTTTCTGATCTGTAACTTCATCTCACAGAGTTACACTACGATTTCCTGCAACCGTTAGCTAGCACTGTCTTTGTGGATTCTGAGAACTGATATTTCCGATAGGTTTGAAGAGTCTAAGGGCAGAGGAAATATCTTCCGAGAAAAACCGAAATGAAGCTTTCTGAGAAACTGCTTTGTGATGCGTGAATTCATTTCACCGGGTTACACCACCCTTTCACGGAGGTGTTTGCTAGCACTGATTTTCTGGAAACTCTAAAGTGACATCCTGGATATCGTGGAATCCCATGCTGAATAATGAGATATCCTCAGACAAATCTGCAGAGAAGCCTTCTCAGAAACTTCTTGGTTGTGGGTGAATTCTGCTCACAGAGTTTCCTCATGATTTTCATTGAGAAGCTTGCTAAGAGCGTTTTCGCGTTTTCGCAGAATCTATAGAATAACACAAGGTGGCGCTCCGAGACCACAAATAAACTCAGCGCCAAAAGAAAGCCGCTTTCCGAGAAAAGGCTTTTTGCTGCGTGAATTCAACTCACTGAGTTCCAGTTGTATTGGTGGAGCCGTTTTTTAGCCTCGTTTTGGTGGAATCTGAGAGCTGATATTTCGGATCCCTTAGAAGACTAGAGGGCCAAAGGAAATCTCAACCGATACCAATGAGAAAGAAGCTTTCTGAGAAACTTCTTTGTGACCTGTGAATTCATCTCACAGAGTTCCAACTTTCTCCTCATGAAGCCGTTTGCTAAGACAGTTCTCGTGGAGTTTGCAAAGTGATATTTGGGAGCCCAGTGAGGGCTACGGTGAAAAACGAAATATCCTCAGAGAAAAACTGGAAAGAAGCGTTCTGAGAAACTGCATTGTGACACGTGAATGCAACTCACAGAGTTACACTTTCCATTTCATGGATCCGTTGGCTAACCCTGTTTTCTTGAAATCTGCATTGGCATATTTCATAGCGCAATGAAGCTTACGGTGACAAAGGAGATATCGTCAGGGAAAAACTAGAAAATAGCTTTCTGAGAAACTTCTCTGTGATAAGTGAATTCATCTCACAGAGTTACAGCTTAGTCTTCATGAAGCAGTTTGCTGACAGTGTTTTCGTGGAATCTGTAAATTGATATTTGGGAGCGCTTTGAGGCCTATGGTGAAAAAGGAAATATCCTCACATAATAGCTAGAAAGAAGCTTTCTGAGAGATTGCTTACAGATGTGTGAATTCATCATACAGACTTTCACCTTTCCCATCTGGAAGCAGTTTCATAACACTCTTTTGGTGGATTCTGGAAAGTGAGATTTGTGAGCTCATTGTCGCCTATGGTGAAAAGGGAAATATGCTCAGACAAAAACTGGAAGGAAGCCTTCTGAGAAACTGCATTGCCATGTGTGAATGCAATTCACAGAGTTACACTTATCTCTTCAGTCATCAGTTTGCCAACACAGTTTTCTTGTATTCTGAAACGGGATACAACTCGGCGCAATGAAGCTTATGGTGTCAAAAGAAATATCCTCATATAAAATCTAGAAGAAGCTTTCTTAGAAACTTCACTGTGATGTGTGAATTCTTCTCAGAGAGTTACAGTTATATTTCAAGGAGCAGTCTCTTACCACATTCTTTGAGGAAACTGAGAAGGGCTAGTTTGGGACGCATTGAGGACTACGCTGATAAAGGAAATATCCTCCATTAAAAATGTGAAAGAAGCTTTGTGAGAAACTTCTTTGTGATATGTGAATTCATCTCACAGAGTTACAACTTAGTCTTCATGCAGCAGTTTGGTGACAGTGTTTTCCTGGTATCTAGAAAGTGATATTTGGGAGTGCATTGAGGCCTATGGTGAAAAAGGAAATATCCGCAGATAATAGCTAGAAAGAAGCTTTCTGAGAGATTGCTTTCTGATGTGTGAATTCATCACACAGAGTTTCACCTTTCCCTTCTGGTAGCAGTTTGCTAACACTCTTTTCGTGGATTCTGAAAAGTGATATTTGGGAACTCATTGTAGCCTGTGGTGAAAAGGGAAATATCCTCAGACAAAAACTGGAAAGAATCCTTCTGAGAAACTGCATTACAATGAATGAATGCAACTCACAGAGTTACACTTATCTCTTCAGTCATCAGGTTGCCAACACAGTTTTCTTGTACTCTGAAACGGGATACATCTTAGCGCAATGAAGCTTAGGGTGTCAAAAGAAATATCCTCGTATAAAATCTAGAAATGAGCTTTCTTAGAATCTTCTCTGTGATGTGTGAATTCATCTCACAACGTTAAAGTTACATTTCAAGGAGCAGTCGGTTACCACTGTCTTTAAGGAAAATGAGCAGGGCTAGTTTGGGTCACATTGAAGGCTACGCTGATAAAGGAAATATCCTCCATTAAAAACGTGAAAGAAGCTTTGTGAGAAACTTCTTTGCGATATGTGAATTCATCTCACAGAGTTACAACTTAGTCATCATGCAGCAGTTGGCTGAGAGTGTTTTTGTGGAATATGGAAAGTGATATTTGGGAGCGCATTGAGGCCTATGGTGAAAAAGGAAATATCCTCAGATAATGGATAGAAAGAAGCTTTCTGAGGGATTGCTTTTCATCTGTAACTTCATCTCACATAGTTACACTACGATTTCCTGCAACCATTTGCTAACACTGTCTTTGTGGATTCTGAGCACTGATATTTCCGAGAGGTTTGAAGAGTCTAAAGACACAGGAAATATCTTCTGAGAAAAACTGGAATGAAGCTTTGTGAGAAACTGCTTTGTGATGCGTGAATTCATTTCACAGTGTTACACC
>NW_022307567.1:4514-5586 GCF_002776525.5 Piliocolobus tephrosceles | reverse complement strand
GTTAATAATATGCATGTTAATAATGTTATGCGTGTTGAAGGAAAAAAATGGAAGTGATGATAAAAGTGGTGGTAGAAGTGGTGATCAAATTGGTGATGAAAGTGGTGGTGAAAATGGTAGTGATATTGGTAGTAATATTGGTCATACATACTCAGTAGAGTACGAAAAAAAACAAACTAACTTCCTCCAATTCAGTAACTAATAATAATACTTTAGAAAAACATATATATAAAAATATGACACATAATACAAATATGAATAAGCATATAAATAAAATAGAGACAGATTTATCTAGACTTGGATCTTTATCAAATAAAGAAGTTTTATTAAAAAACAATATAAACAATCAAGAGAGTGATAATATATACTCTTATAAAATAAAGGAAAATTATTTTGATCACGTTAATACAGGTTCTACTGATTTTATATCATTAGACAAGAGTCAGGTTATTACAACATCGTCCAATGTATTTAATAATAACCAAAAAACGAATAACATAAACAATATGTGTTCTAACGATGGTGGTATTATTGGGACTAGTTTAATTTTGACGAATGAAAGCAAAAATGTTATAGTTAAAAATAATACTGACAATTTTATCAATATATCCAATACAAATACAAATGCAAATAATATAAAAAAAAATAAAATAGCTAACAATATTTTAAGTAATTCAGTACCTAATAAAATGATAAATACATCAAATGAATTTACTCAAGGAAATACTATGTTACACAGTTTTACATTAAATATGTATGATAACAAAACAAATAATAATAACAATAATGATAATAATAATAATAATAATAATGTAATGCAATATGAGAATGTTTATAATGGTCAATATGTAAACATAAATGAAACATTGTCAAAACAGAATGAATCGTTCAATAATAATATGTGTTTTTCTGTAAATAATTCTGATAAAAAACAGTTGAGTTATACTGGTAGTGGCAACAACAGCAACTACAACAATAACAACAACAATAACAATAACGACTACAACAATAACAACAATAACAACAACAATAACGACTACAACAATAACAACAACGACTACAACAATAACAA
>NW_022307567.1:4201-4504 GCF_002776525.5 Piliocolobus tephrosceles | reverse complement strand
ACTACAACAATAACAACAACGACTACAACAATAACAACAACGACTACAACAACGAAAGCAACAGCACGGATGAATTAAAATATGAAAGTGATTATGAAAAAACGAACAAAATGAACTTTAGCATTAACAGTATAGCTGAGTATGTGCAAAAAAAAAAAACATCATTTTTTTATGAACATAATGATAAAAATAATGAGAGTAAACATCCCGAACTTATTATGTCACAAAATGCAGCTCCTATTTATAATAATTATGTAATGTGTGACATTCAACAAAGTGAAAATGCAAATTATAATATTAACA
>NW_022307567.1:2049-4191 GCF_002776525.5 Piliocolobus tephrosceles | reverse complement strand
CAACAATAATAATATTAACAACAATAATAATATTAACAACAATAATATTAACAACAATAATAATAATAATAATTATCCCATGATGGACATGACTGATGGAGTTAATAATAATGACACTACTCACTATAGTCATAATGAAACAACTAAAAAAATATAATGCCATTAACTTGAATCAGTCTGATAACTATGTAACAAAAATGGAAACGCGTGAGATCCATAAAAGTCCAAACCATATAAACACAAATCAAAACCATATGAATAAAAGTCCAAACCATATAAACACAAGTCAGCATGACGAAATAAATAATAATATATTAAAAGAAGACTCAAATTGTAACAAACAAAACCTAACTAATGAAGAAATAGTAACTAAAAATAATTCTGAAACATTGGAAAATAAAAAAAATAAATAATAGTTTAGATAAAAGTAAGAGTAAGAGTATGGGTAAAGGTATGAGTAAAGTATTCAGTAAGGTTTTTAGTAAGGTCCTAAATAAAAGTGTAAATAGTAGTGAAGATAGAAGTGGGGTTAAATCGATACAAAATGAAAAAAATACAGATGGTGTTTATAACGACGTCTGTAACGACAGTTTTACCGCAGTAAGCCAAAATGAAAACCTAAACCCTGAACCCCCAAATCAACTCCCAAATCAACTCCCAAATCAACTCCCAAATCAACTCCTAAACCAACTCCCAAACCAACCCTCAAACGAAGAACTATATAAAAGTGCAAGTGGTGAAAATTCTAATTCTACATTACAAATGACAAAAAAATGAAGATATAGATTTTAATAAAATAAACAGTATGCAAGACATTTTAAATTTTGATGATGATACTTCTAAAACTGCTGTTTTTTTTTTTGATAATATAAATGATTCTACAGAGTATGATATGGTACATAAACCTCTTCACAGTTCAATTTTTGAAAATAATAATAATTACAATAAAGAAAAAGAAAGTCTCACATGTAGTAGTGTTTTTTTGGAAGCAGTATAAAAGTGGGACCGTAAATAGTGAGAGTACATGTGGTGCAGGTACACATACGAACGAAACAAACGGAAAAGGGGAAAATGTTGAAAATGGGAAAAAAAACGAACATACTAAAGGAAGTAACAACTTAATAAACAGTTACGACAACAACATCGACCCAAACGAATTTACTAACAATTCTACGCATTTAAACATAAATAATAATTTACAGAACCCGAAGTATATACAGCATATACAACATATACAAAAAACAAATAACTTAGCAGACTCTCCTAATCGAAAATATATAAACACAGATGATAGTTTAACATTATCAACTAGCCATACATCATTACAAAATGAAGAAAAATCAGATAAAATTAGTATAGAATCGTACCAACCATTAAACAGTAATAACTTATATAAAAAATATGATCATGTGATTACAGATAAAAATGAAAAAAGTTTTTCAAAAGGTATAGACATAACACAAATTTCAAATAATAATTTATATAACGAAGCGATTAAAAAAAAATAGTGAAAATGTTACTTTACCAAATTTTGACATTACTTATAAACAAAATAATAATTATAATCCGCGTGATATAAAAAAAGGGATATACAACTAGTGGCGATCTTATACATATGAATACGGATATACCATTTTTTATCAAAAAGATGATATAGAACATTCAAGTATTTGTAATGATAAATTTATACTAAATAAATCAAATACAATTGTAGGGGTAACTAAAACAAACTCTTTTGGTAACAAAGTTATTTTTGAAAATGGTGTTTATAATAAAGAAACCCATACTAACAATCATATATATGATCATAATTATGAACATAAATACAATAACAATTACAACACACACAATGATAATAACTACAATCATACTTATCAATTAAACAAAACAAGCAGTACTCAAACTTTTAACATAAATAATGAACAATCACTAAATTGCGATAAAAGATCAAAGTCTATACATCAACATTATAAACAAAAAAAATAATAGAAGACCCTCCTGACATTAATATATTAAAAAAAGAATATTATAATAAAAAAGGAACAAATCTAAATATGAAAGAGCATACAACAAATTATATAAAGGGGCATATGACAAACCATATGAAAGAGAATACAATAAACCATATAAAAGAGAATACAA
>NW_022307567.1:62-2039 GCF_002776525.5 Piliocolobus tephrosceles | reverse complement strand
ATACAATAAACCATACAAAAGTTTTTTATGATAATGATGATGAAAAAGGTGATAGTGAATTATTTGGTCAGGTTGTACATGCATATACAGATTGTTATGATAAAAGGGGTTATAATATTAGTAAGTATAATTATGATGAAGTTGAGTATACAAAACAGGCTCATTCGATGCGTAATTATACAGAACATCCCAATGATTACTACAACCATTACTACAACAATGGCGACAACAATGGAGACAACAATGACGGCAACAGTGACGACAACCATTACTACAACAATGGCGACAATTATGACAACTACGACGTCGAACAAGCAAAACGAATTCCTCGCTGTTATTCCCATACTAATAATAACCACAACCATAACGATACAAAAATGTATAAAAAACATGCTGATGATATATTAATACATAAAAAAAGAAGCGGATATATCCAAACCACATGATCCTGATAAGTTTGAACAAAATGTATATAAACATATAAATAATACAAAAACAGAACATATCAATAAAAACAAATTAAATGATTACAATTATGATAGTAGTAGCAATAATACTATTATGTTTATCGAACATGAAAAAAATATTTTAAAACCTTCCTTAACTTTTAATAAAAAAAATAGTACATATGATTACGACTCGCATATAAGTCCTAATTTGTATAAAACACAACCTGTATATAATAATACATATAAAAGAGAAAATTTAATACCAACCGATTTATATATGTATCAAAAAAAAGACTCAATTGGGTTTAATAAAAATTTGTATGAAAATGTTGAAAGTATTGGTAATCATGTCCGTGCTGTCAGTCATCAAGCCGAAAGCGACTATATCACTTTAAAAAATTTGAATACTAACAAAAATTATGATCAAGAAAAAAATAAAATTTATCATTCACAATCTGATATTATAATGAAAAAGGCGAAAACAAGTATACCACTTGCTACAAACGAGTACTTATATAAAAACAATGGATGTCGTGATTGTACACATTATACAAATCCGTGTAGTAAAACCATTAACTATTGTGATGCCTACCCTAGTGACTATAAAAGTAACCCACAAATAAATAACTATAACAATACTAATCAACCAGTAGAATATAGAGATAATACATATTTAACTGATGATTGTCAAAAAGATATATATACAAAAGGATCATTATCATTAACTAGACACATGTCTACAGAAAATAAAAAAGAAAGAGATTATCATACAAAGAACATGTTTCCACTTAATAACTATCAATATAATAACAATTCGGATGTACATAATAATAACAAAATGCAAAATGAAAAAAATGAAAGTAATTAATGATGAAAACTTAAATTATCTATATGTTTATAAAGAAAATATAAAAGATCAACAAAAATATGATGATAAACTTTCAAAAAAAAAAAATGATAAAAATCGTTTGATTGGTAATAATATAAATTCCAATACAGAAACAGGAACGGAAAGAGATACAGAAACGGAACGAGATACAGAAACGAAAAGAGATGCAGAAACGAAAAGAGATACAGAAAAAGAAACAGGAACAGGAACAGGAACAGAAACGGAAAGAGATACAGATACAGAAGCAGAAAGAGATACATTTATAAATGAAGATTATGAGACAAATAATCACATAAACAATTTACTAAACCAAACAAATAGTTTTCCTTTTAAAAAAACAAATACTGATTATGCATTTTATAATAATACATATGAACGTAATAAATTTCATAATCGAGACTGTAACTTAAATAAATACCATGACAAACAGATAATAGTATACGCAAATAATATAAACAAAAAAGTTTGAGAATAACAAAGATTATATGGATAATAATACTTTTATGGAATATAGACCAAACAGTGATACGGATCGTAGTAACAGAACCCTTAGTAATTGCAGTACCCACACTGACACTCTTCATACTAATAATATACATAATAATAATATACATAATAATAATATACATAATAATAATA
>NW_022307564.1:0-2390 GCF_002776525.5 Piliocolobus tephrosceles | reverse complement strand
TGTTTGAGATGGGTTATTTCATGTGCGAGAGGTTGCCTTAGCTAGAGGACCAACAGTCTGTCTTCTGTGGCCTTCCTATGCCTTCCTTCACCATTTGCCTTCCCTCACCACCATGGAGGATGGACCGGTAGAGGCTGAGTCTGTGCTGTGAACACACGCCAGCCCCGGGTCCACAACTCCAAGACCACCTGAGATATTCAGTCAGTGGAGCTCATGTGCTTATAGTGACTCTGTTTCCCAGGTGACAAGGAACTTCTGGAGGAGGATGTGCCAGGACAGACATCCTCAGAGGAAGCCTCAGGGGTTCACATGGTAAAGTCTTCTTTTTTACTCTGATATGGAAATTGTATTTCTCTCTGTTTCAATTGAATTAAGATGTATACATCTTTCCAAGTACATTATAGGTGACTTACATAATTTCTTGGTGGGCCATTGTCAGAGTTCATTATCAACAAAAAATGGTTTCAGATGGCATCCGCATTTGCAAGCTGTGTGTCAGCAGGCATTTTCCTCAAGAGAAATGCCTTCTTCTTGAGAAATATTAGGAATTGTCAAACAAAGACAATGGAAAATGTTGTAGAAAATTCTTGTGCCTTTTCACGAATGTCTTCCAGATATCTGGGCCATTGTCTCAACCATGTTCTGCCACATACTGCTGATTGGTCCATTTTACAGAGCGCTGACTGGTCCGTTTTACAGAGAGCTGATTGGTCCGTTTTACAGTGACCTGGGGGAATTTTGTTAAAAGTCTACATATGTAGGCTTTCCCCAGAAGATTTTGATGTAACTGCGCTAATAAGGTCTGAAAATGTATGGTTAAAAATATTTTCTTGAAGCCACACACAGTGGCATGTTTCTATAGTCCCAGCTACTCAGGGGGCTGAGGTGGGAGGATTGTTTGAGCCTAGGAGTTTGAGTCCAGCCTGAGAAACATAGTAAGACTCTTTTCTCTTACAACAACAACAGCAAAAAAAAGAAAAAGAAGAAAAAAGAAATACCTCAGGGTTTGAATACACTCCTGATTAAGAACCACAGAATAGATAAGTGCAGTATATAAATTCCTGTATCTCAAAAACATAAGATCTCTAAAAGAGTTGGCATTTGATAGGTGCTACTTTCTTCATAGTTGTCCTTTCCAATAATGTTAGCCTGACTTACCTGTCTTTCTCTACATTTGTGACTAGAAAGTAAAAGGAAATACTGTTGGCAGTATCTCTCAGCTTACAGAATAACACCTTTTCCTTCCCGCCATGAATCATTCACTGCCGTTCAGAGTCTTTAGCAATTTGCTTGTGGGTAATCTTTCAACAGGTAAAGGCTGACCCTTTCACAATTTCATGTTCCTTTGTCACCATTCAAGTGATTATGTGTCAACAAATGTTCATTACAAGTGAAATTTTCTCATTTAGATTAGTAGCAAATCATGAATCTTTTTTTTCATTTGAAGTTGTGTTATGGACTATCTCAGTATGTCTGTTAAGTTTATGGAGCTTTGGCATAATCAAGACGTCAGTTTTAAACACTGAAATCCATGAAGTCAATGAGAATACTACATGAATTCTTTTAATAAGTTCATTTCAGCAGTCTTATGAACTAATTATCTATTTGGTTAACAATCTGGGAAAATGGTATACAAACAGATTTCAAATGAATAAATTTTGGGAAAATTCTTAAGGTGGGTATTATGAGTCTTAACAGCAACTTTTATTTATATATATATATCAGGGGCTAATTTTTATATAAAACATATACTAGAGAAAGAAAAAGTTTCACATGCAAATACTTGGTTTATACAAAGTCATTTAGTAACACATTCATAGAAAATATAAATACACAAAGGCTATAGTCTAACTAAATGTGGCACATAGATTTGTTTTTTTGCCTCTTTAAATTGAGTCAACATGTAAAATTTAGCAGACTCATGCAGAAATCTGGACCTCAGGCTTGTCTCAAGAATCAAATCTGGTGTCCCCTAAACCCCATCACTGCTTGGTCTGCCGTGCAGAGGTTGCCCTGTGTAGAAGGCACATATTCTCGAGTTTGCCACTGTGCCCACCTGAGTACTTCACTTACCTAGGTAACCTCCTCCATCCTTATAAGTATTTGAGTTTACAGCTTCTCTTTTATATTGTATTTTCATAAAGATTTCAACATTTTCAAGACAGTGTATATTGGTTATATAGTCTATAGTTTATAAATCCCTCAATTATGGGGTTGAATTTTAGAATTCAAAAGGTTTTTTTAACTTTTTTTTTAATATATATGCCACAAATAGTCATCTGCTTGTAAGAATGCCTAGAAGCCTTTTTAGGTTATTCCTGGTGAGAGTTGGCTAGTTTATGAATATTGCAGACACTATATCATTCTTCTCAGCAATGTCCCTTAAAAAT
>NW_022307563.1:0-3867 GCF_002776525.5 Piliocolobus tephrosceles | reverse complement strand
GTACTCCACCCTGTGAGGTGTGGGGTGTCAGACTGCCCCTAGTGGGGGATGTCTCCCAGTTAGGCTACTCAGGGGTCAGTGACCCACTTGAGCAGGCAGACTGCCCCTTCTCAGATCTCAACCTCCGTGTTGGGAGTTCCACTGCTCTCTTCAAAGCTGTCAGACAGAGTCGTTCGCGTTTCACAGGCTTCTACTCCTTTAGCTGAGCCCTGTCCCCAGAGGCGCAGTCTACAGAGACAGGCAGGTTTCCTTGAGCTGCTGTGAGCTCCACCCAGTTCGAGCTTCCCAGCGGCTTTATTTACCTACTTAAGCCTGAGCGATGGCGGGCGCCCCTCCCCCAGCCTCGCTGCTGCCTTGAGGTTAGATTGCCGCAGACTGCTGTGTTAGCAAGGAGAGAGGCTTCGTGGGCGTGGGACCCTCCCAGCCAGGTGTGGGATATAATCTCCGGTGTGCCGGTGTTACAGCGCAGTATTGGAGTGGGAGTTACCCGATTTTCCAGGTGTTGTGTGTCTCAGTTCCCCTGGCTAGGAAAAGGGACTCCCTTCCCCCTCGCGCTTCCCAGGTGAGGCGATGCCTCGCCCTGCTTCAGCTCTCGCTGGTCGGGCTGCAGCAGCTGACCAGCACCGATTGTCCGGCACTCCCAAGTGAGATGACCCCAGTACCTCAGTTGAAAATGCAGAAATCGCCATTCTTCTGTGTCGCTCGCCCTGGGAGATGGAGACTGAAGCTGTTCCTATTCGGCCATCTTGCTCTGCCCCTCGGCTTAGGGCTAATATATTTTTAATAGAGGTATTGGTAAGTAGTAGGTAAGTAGTAGAGCAAGGATTTGAATCCAAAGCTTCATGATTTGTAACAGGACATGAAAATACTAAAAACTTTCAGAGCAAGACTATATCTAGAAAACAAAAGAAGGAAAACTATGTTGACATTTCATTAACAAAATTACATGTTGAAAGATGATGCTGCAATATTCATAGAGATTTAAGGAAAATTATTTTGAAACCAGTCAATCCATTATGTGAAATGTGAACAGAACATAGCAACAGTTAATTTTAAAGACATAATGAAAGTTCAGAACTTGTAAAGAGTAAGAAATTTAATATAAGAAATCTAAAACCCATCGGCTCTCTCTGAAAGAATTAGCACTGAAAGCATATACTACAGCCAAAGAAAATAATGTAATAAAATATAATATTTTAAACATAGTAAGATTATAGAAGCCACTAAAATATATGTTTAATAATTTGGAAGTATAAATAATATATTCATAACATATATCATTTATATGTATGCAATATAATCAGGTAATGATAAAATATAAATATTTATACATACATTAAAAACAAATGATTAACTTCAATAAAACAACCCCAGATGAGCTCAACATGGGAGATGGGGGGCCAGGAGGAAATGACAGCATGCTAGTTTATCTATTATTAGAAGGAAAATGGGGTGAAGAGTAAGAGGATGAAGGAATAACTGATTTATCTTGGTGATTCATAAAAAATATGTTATAAATATATATGTACTTGAGAAATTAACCATTACAAATCAGTTACACATTGAAAACTTAAATTTTCTTAATAAAATTCACTGATTATCACACTATTAAAGAAAAGATATAAAAGACAAAACAACAACATACAGCCTTATTTTACTTTTAAGACACTCACCTAAGATAAAATTTTAAAGATAAAAATATAGGAGAAATGACATATATGCCAGCAAGTGCTGATGAAAGAAAGCTAATGTTAAAATGTTGATGAAACTCCAAACAGACTTTAATTCCATCATAAATTCCGTATTAACAAAAGGTAATATAAGAAAATATAGATCATTAAACTTTAATCATGTAAGACAAAAGCTACCACATATATAAAGCAGAAGCAGAAAGTGAGGCATTGTCAATTCTAGAAACACAATGGTAGCATTTAACATAGAATTTTCAGAAATCAGCAAAAGAATAAAATAATAAATAAGGCAGAGGATTTGAATGACACAATAAAAGTAGTTTAGCCATTTATTCAACAAATGTTTCTGAGCACTCACTGTGTGACAGTTACTCTTTTGAGTGTTCTAGACTGTGACAGTAATAAAGAAAAGTCCAGATCTAAATGTTTTACCTTCTCATTTTTATAAGGAAAGACAGACAATTGAAAAAGTAAATTAAATACACCACATATGACAAGGTAGTAAGTATTTGAAGAGAAAGAGGAAAGTCAGCCTGGGTGGGTGAGCAGATTGCAGTTTCACTTGGGTTTACTAGGGAAGGCTTCACTAAGAATAAGACATTGAGTAATGCTCAAAGGAAGAGTAAGAGTTAAAGCTAATAGGAGATTTTGAGTAGAAAAATGACACGATCTGGTTTACATAAAATTGCAGGACTGGGTAATTTGGTGGGAAAAATAAAATTAACTGCCAGTAAGGGTGGAATGACAGGAACAGATTGGAAATCTACAGCAGTAATTCATGTAAAACATTATTGTGGCTTGGACCAACCTGCATCAACAGAAATAGCTAAAAATGGCCAAATAGTAAATCTACAATGAAAATAAAACAAAATGGATATACTGATAGATAGGATGGGCAGCACGGTTTATTTTCTGTATTTATATCTTAGTCAATATTCTTAATTCCTGTGTCTGGCTATTATTCCACAATTTTGTGATTATTAAAAGGAATTCAAAATATCTTCTAATTATCATAAATGCATAATAAAGAGGATGATGTGTTATATCAAACCAAAAAGCTTAGTGTATTAGTCTGTTTTCATGCTGCTGTTAAAGACATACCTGAGACTGGTCGATTTACAAAAGAAAGTGATTTAATGGACTAACATTCACACAAAGGTGGGGAGGCCTCACAATCATGGCAGAAGGGAGGAGGAGCAAGTCCCATCTTACATGGATGGCAGCAGGCAAAATGAATGTGCAGGAGAACTCCCATTTTTAAAACCATCAGAGCTCATGAGACTCATTAACTCTCACAAGAACAGCACAGGAAATATCTGCTCTCATATTTCAATAATCTCCCACCAGATTCTTCCCATGACATGTGGGAATTGTGGGAGTCACAATTCAAAATGAGATTTGGGTGGGGACACAGCCAAACTATATCATTCACTCCACCCCCTCCCAAATCTCACGTCCTCACATTTCAAAACCAATCATGCTTTCCTAATAGTCCTCCAAAGTCTTAACTCATTTAAGAATTAACTCAAAGGTCCACAGTCCCACATCTCATCTGAGACAAGACAAGTCCCTTCCACCTATGAGCCTGTAAAATCAAAATCAAGTTAGTTACTTCCTAGATACAATGCAGGTACAGGCATACAGTAAATATAGCCCTTCCAAATGGGAGAAATTTTCCAAAACAAAAGGGCTACAGGCCCCATGCAAGTCTGAAATCCAGTGGGGCAGTCAAATCTCAAAGCTCTAAGATTATCTCCTTTGACTCCATGTCTCAAATCTAGGTAACACTGATGCAAGAGTTGGGTTCCCATGATCTTGCACAGATCTGCCCTCATGGCTTTGCAGGATACAGTCTCCTATCTGGCTGCTTTCATGGGCTGGCATTAGATGTCTGTAGCTTTTCCAGGAGCACAGTGCAAGCTGTCGGTGGATCTACCATTCTGGGGTCTGGAGAATGGTGGCCCTCATCTCTCAGTTCCACCAGTCAGTGCCCCAGGGGGGACTCTGTGTGAGGACTCTGACCCCATATTTCCCTTCTACACTGCCCCAGTGGAGGTTCTCCATGAGAGTACTGCACCCACAGAAAACTGTTGCCTGGGCATTCAGGCATTTCCATACATCCTCTGAAATCTAGGTGGAGGTTCCCAAATGTCAATTATTGACTTCTGTGCACCTG
>NW_022307557.1:0-1192 GCF_002776525.5 Piliocolobus tephrosceles | reverse complement strand
AAAAATTAATTAATTAATTAAAATACAAACTGAGCCAGGCATGGTGGCTCACACCTGCAATCCCAGCCACTCAGGAGGCTGAGGCAGGAGAACCACCCAAACCCGGGAGGCTGAGGCCATGGGCAGCCGAGCCCCCCCCACTGCACAGCAGCCTGGGCAACAAGAGCTAAACTCGCCTCCAGAAAAAAAAAAAAAGAGAGAGACCGAGTTTCACATGCTGCCCAGGCCAGTCTGGAACTACTGGGCTAAGAGCATCCTCCCTGGGATTATCTTAAAGTATAGTTGGAAAAAGTAAACTAGCCCCAAAAACTTTTTGAAAACCCTTCATGTGTAGGTGTTCCTAAATGATAAAATTATGTTGCTTATTTTAAATATTTTGATTTATAAAACTAATTGAGTTGCTTATCTTAACTATTTTGACATTTATAAAACTGGTAGCATGACATTTTTTGAAATATTTAACAACACACAGTATTTCTTATAAACTTCAGTCTCCCGTGGGAGTGGGGGCGTGGGTGAGTGCGACGGAAATCCCGCCTTCCGGCGCCCGCGCTTGACCCTGGCCTCAGACAGTGAGCTCCAAGTAGGAAGATAAGCCGGATTGCAGAAAGCCGGAGAGTCGGGAGGACGGCGAGGCGCTCCTCTTCACCATTGGCTGCGCCCATGGAGCAGCCCCGTTGCGATTGGCCGTACGCGGGGGGTGCGCGGTAGTCTCGCATAGGCCCGCCCCTAGGGCAGTTAGAGGCGCTGGGGTCCTAGGCTGAGCCAGCGGCTGCTGGGAGGCTGTGTCCGCACGCCGGCGGGGCTACGCGGCCCGGCCCTGCTTGTCAGGTCCTGGCCTGGGGCACCGGGGCGGCCGGCGGAGGCGGTGCGGGCGCGGGGCTGGCGGGCAGCCGAGCCTGGGAGGCAGGCGTGGGCGCGGCGGCCGCACCGGGGCCTGCGCGGATAGGCTGCGGGGTAGTCTCGGGCCTCTCTCCTTCTCTTAAGTGGTGGTGGCTGTGCGTTTTTCTGCAGGCGATCCTTTTGAGTAATTTGTTTCGCGGACGCGCCGTGCTGTGGGGTAAAGCAGCAGTATGCTGCTTTCGTTTGTCCGTTAAAACGGTGGGTTTCCTGTCGTGTGTGTACCTTTTGCATTTGAGGGCAGATGACATTGTGACTTGGTCTCCTGTGACCGTCCATTCTCAAGGTCTCC
>NW_022307555.1:0-2063 GCF_002776525.5 Piliocolobus tephrosceles | reverse complement strand
GAAAGAAAGAAAGAAAGAAAGAAAGAAAGAAAGAAAGAAAGAAAGAAGGAAAGAAAGAATCCTGACTTTGTCGCTGGGACTCAGCTTCTTCATCTGCGAGATGGGTTGAATGTCAGCGCGTTCCACTGAGAAGGGGACTGCCACGTGGTGGGTACCGGATCAGGGCCCATTCTCTGCCTTCCCCCTGCCAGGACCGTGTTTCTTCGCCTGGCCTCCCTGGCGGTCCTGCTGTTCTCTCTCTGGAAATAGATAACTTGTGGGGGCGACTCCGAGGCTAAGGACTGCAAAACCTGTGTCTACAATTACAAAGAACTTCTGGTGAGAACGGCATGGGGTCTGCCTGGAACTCCTGGGTCCCTGAAGGAAAGATGGAGCTGAGTGGGTCCAGACTCTTGGTTTGGGCGGAGAGGGGAGCTCGGGGTGCTGGAACACTTTCCCATGGGTATGAATGTTTGAAAAACGAGGACCCCCAGAGAAAGTATTGACAGGGTCTCATAGGCTTGCGATGTGGAGACTGGGACGCGTGGGCCTCCAGGTGCTCGGGTCCTGAGGTCTTTCTGACCTATTTCTTCCTTCTTCGGTGCTGGGAGACTGTCCTGGGCCAAGAAATGTACAAACTTCTGCTCTTTGATCTGCTGACTGCCTTGGCAGTCGAGCTGCTCATCCAGTTTCCTAGAAAGTGAGAGCCCCGCCCCTCGCTGTGGCCCTGCCCCTCTAGGACCAGGCCCTGCCCCATAGCTCTGTTCTTTTCAACGCGCACCTTTTTACTGTTCCCGCCTCTGCCGGCTCCCTTTGCTTGCCCTAGGTCCGCAGATCTCCCCCACTCCCCGCCCTTGTTTTAGTAGGTTACTTCCCTGTGGCCCCGCCCCTACCGCCGCAACACCTGGGTCCAGTCTAGTCCTCTGGACACACCCCCTTCACGTGGAGTCTTGAAAGTCCCGCCCATCCTAAATACACTTGCTTCCTATTGGCGGGCAGGGCGGTGGAGGCGGGGAAACTCCAAGTCGCCGCGCCCCTCACTCGGGCCCGGCTCCGCCCGGTCCTTCAGGCTCCTCTGTGGCCTCTGTCCTGAGGAGCCGGGTCGTCTGGCGGGGACCCAGGAGTTCCAGGTGCCCGACAAGGTGCTGGGGCTCATCTACGCGCAGACGGTGGTCTGGGTTGGGAGTTTTTCCTGCCCTTTGCTGCCCCTGCTTAACACGGTCAAGTTCCTGCTGCTTTTCTACCTGAAGAAGGTAAGGGGTAGGCGGGGACTCTTGGGTTTGAGGCAGGAGGTATTGGGGCCCGCACTCCTGGGTCCTGGGCAAGGAAGATCTGGGGGCCTGGATTACTAGGTCCTAAGAGAGGAGGGGATTGGAGGACAGACTCCTGGATCTGAGAGAAGGAGTCTAGGGCATTCTGACTTCTATGTCTGAGGCTCCGGGGACTTAGACTCCGGGGTCCTAGATGAGGAAGGGGCTCAGACTCCTGGTTCGGGAAAAAGGAGAGGCAGGTAGGCCGGGCGTGGCGGCTCACGCCTGTAATCCCAGTACTTTGGGAGACTGAGGCGGGTTGATCACCTGAGGTCAGGAATTTGAGACCAGCCTGGCTAACATGGCAAAACCCCGTCTCTACTAAAAATACAAAAAAAATTTAGCCGGGCTTGGTGGCGAGGGCCTGTAATCCCAGCTATTGTGCAGGCATTTTTTGTTAATCTCTTCTAGTATTAGAGGAAAAATTTACACACAACAACATTTATAGCTACACTAGGTAAGTTTTGTAAGTCAGGCCTAAAAGAGAGCACATTTCCCCTCAAATTTCTCCACAGCTAAATTCAGAGCCAGAAGAAAGGAGTCAAGTTTTGAGAAAAACAGAATGTTTTCACCAACCCAAGACATTATCAAATGTAAAGGCTGCTAACCACATTTTTAAGACATTAAATAACCTAGGGAATAGAATGTCTGAAGCCTTGTTGAAAAAACAAAACATAAAACATTAAAACCAAGACTACCATTCTATGCCAAAATCCAGTTGATAAAGAGATAAAATAACTTTTCAGAAGAGGAAAAGGCATGGTTAAAAGCCTG
>NW_022307554.1:0-1346 GCF_002776525.5 Piliocolobus tephrosceles | reverse complement strand
AAAAACGAAAAAAATGGAAAAAACGAAAAAAATGGCAAAAACGAAAAAAATGGAAAAAACGAAAAAAATGGCAAAAACGAAAAAAATGGAAAAAACGAAAAAAATGGCAAAAACGAAAAAAACGTCAAAATGTGTGGTGTGATAGTTAAAAGATCCGCTAGACTTATGGAAATACAAAATGCAAAAAATAAAAATAATAAAGCATTAGATAATAATAAAATAAAGAAAGAAACTAATCATCGTACTACTAATACAGTAAATAACAAAACTGGAGTTATAAATAGAAATGATGTTTTAGTAAGAACAGAATCAAGCGAAGAAAGAGATAATGTAATTGCGCAGAATACAGGAACTGTAGCAGTAAAAAAGGAAGCACAAGAAAAGGCACACGATAAGACACAGGATAAGGCACAATATAAGGCACAAGATAAGGCACAAGATAAGGCACAATATAAGGCACAAGATAAGGCACAAGATAAGGTACAAGATAAGGAACAAGATAAGGAACAAGATAAGGAACAAGATAAGGCACAAGATAAGGTACAAGATAAGGCACAAGATAAGGCACAAGAGAAAACGCAGGAAAAGGCGCAAGAGTCAGTGCAAGAGAAAACACAAAAAAAAACGAAAAATCAAAAGAATGAACCAAAAACAGAACCAAAAACAGAACCAAAACAAACCAGTCAATGCATGAGAAGTCATAGTACTTCGAACTCTAATGAAAATCGATTAAATGTCGATGATTATATTTTTGTTGATTTCCAACCAACAACTTATGAATATGGAGTCGTGAAAGAATATTTAAAAAAATATGTTAATGAGTCCCAACAAAATGGCTCAGGAGTTAAAACAAGCAAAAAAATCATGACATGTAAAAGAAACTTATGTTCCGATTTTATTATTTACGAAGAAAATACAAATACAATAGACTCAGAACATTCAAATAATGAAAATATTCAACATAATGAAGCATATATTCAACAAAAATACCTTAATGTGAAAAAAAAAATATTACAAAATAACATTAATGTATTTAATTATGATTTCGATAACAACATATGCTACTTATTAGTCAAAAAAGACTAATTTATTTTTTTATTAAGTATGTTACTTTTATGTTTCTTTAACTTTGTTAGATTCATTTTGTTATATTCATTTTGTCATATTTATTTTGTCATATTTATTTTTTCATATTCATTTTGTTACATTCATTTTGTTTTTCTTTTTATTTATATTTTCTATTTACCTTTTTGTGCTACACATGTAAATGCAAGCATTTATACATATCAAGTAAGTCATTTATGCTCTCATTCCCTATACATATATATATATATATATATATATAT
>NW_022307553.1:2868-4157 GCF_002776525.5 Piliocolobus tephrosceles | reverse complement strand
TGGCTGCTGGGTGAGTTGGGCAGTCCCACTTCCAGTGGGGTCCCACACAGATGGGACACCGCTTAGGAGGAATCTCGGGCTGTGGGCATTCCTTGGCCTAGTGGCCAGATTTCCAGCACTTGTAGCAAGCTCCTGGGTGAGGAGGTTCTGGAGGAACCCCTGGCAGCTGTGGTTCAGGCATTTGGAAGTTCTTGTGTGCTGGAGATGTGGCTGGGGTTTGTCTCACAATGGGGACAAGGAATTGCAACTTAGAAATAAGTTGGTACTTGGCTGCCTCTACTGTATTATCATACACCTTGAAGGCGAGGTTCATTAAGTCCTGTTGTGGGGTTTGAGGGCTGGAATTTAATTTTTGGAGCTTTATTTAATGTTGGGAGCAGATAGTGTAATAAAATAAAATATATATTAAGAATAAGACAGCCTTCTGACCTTTCAGGGTCTAGGGCTAAAAAGTGTCTCAGGGTTGCTGCTAAACAGGCCATGAACTGGGCTAAGTTTTTATATTGGATTAAAAAGAGCCTAAACACTAACTGATTTGGGAGAGGTCGGATAAAGAAAAAGGAGCATTAACCTTGACTATGCCTTCAGCCCTAGCCACTTTTTTAAGAGGAAATTGCTGGGTAGGTGGGGGAGGGTTAGTCAAGCAATGAAACTGTAAGCCAGACCGGATGTGAGGAGGGGAGGTGATAAAAGGATTATAGTGGAGGCTGAGGAAAAATTGGGACCTAACTTGGCCTGGTGAGGAGGACAGAGGTCAGATGGGTCTGTAGAAAAGGAAGACTGGAAAGACTCAGCGAAGCTTGGGGTTGGGACTGAGGGGACAGGCAGGAGGGAAAGAAGGAAGATTTGGGACAAGTAGCATTGGGAACAGAGACTAGGGAGGGATCGATGTGTAAAAGAATGCCTGGATGTCAGGCGCCTCAGACCAGTTGCCCATTTTAGGACAAGAATTATTTAGATCTTGTAGGATGGAAAAATCGAAAGTGCCATTTTCTGGCTCTTTGGAACTACTGTTGAATTTGTATTGGGGTTAAGCAGCATCGTAGAAGAAAATAAGGCATTTAGGTTTTAGGTCAGGTGTGAGTTGAACAGGTTTTAAGTTCTTGAGAACACAGGCTAAGGGAGAAGAAGGAGGAACGGAGGATGGAAGGTTGCCCATAGTGAAGGAGGCAAGCCCAGAGAAAAGAGAGAGTAGAGACACAGAAGGATTTCGGGGGTTCCTGCCCTCCAGAAAAGCAGGAAAGGGGTCGGGGAGTGGAAGTAATGGACTGGGGTGCAAAATTAAGAGG
>NW_022307553.1:63-2768 GCF_002776525.5 Piliocolobus tephrosceles | reverse complement strand
CCAGAAAAGCAGGAAAGGGGTCGGGGAGTGGAAGTAATGGACTGGGGCACAAAATTAAGAGGTCGGGGTTCTTGCCCCTCCCCCAGAAAAGCAGAAAAGGGGTAGAAACAGGGAGGGAAGGGGTGGGGTGCTTGTCCCTCCCCCAGAAAAGCAGAGAAGGGGTAGAGACAGGGAGAGAAGGGGATTGAGGTGCTTGCCCCTCCCCCAGAAAAGTGGGGCTTGCCACTAAGGGTGAAGGACCAAGGAAGGTGTCCCTGAAGCGTGGTCAGACACCTCTGAAATGTGGGTGAGTAATCAGAGAGGCGTCCCTGCAACGATTAAACACCAAGAGAAGGCTGCCTTCCCCAGTCTATGACCCGGTGCCGGCGTTTTGGGTTCGTGGATAAAACGTGTCTCCTTTGTCTCTACCAGAAAATGAAAGGAATTGAAATTAAGAGAAGGGAGAGATTGAAGGGTGGTGCAAAGATTGAAAGGAGAAAGTGGTCGAGCAATAGTGAGAGAGGTTGGAGAAGATGGTAAAAAGAGGCTGCTTACCCAATTTAAAATTGGTGAGATGTTCCTTGGGCTGGTTGGTCTCCACCAGAGGTCATAAGTAGATCTTTCTCACAGAGCAAAGAGCAGGAGGACAAGGGATTGATCTCCCAAGGGACGTCCCCTGATCCCCGAGTCACGGCACCAAAATGACATGCACATCTGTGTGAAGAGACCACCAAACAGGCTTTGTGTGAGCAACATGGCTGTTTATTTCACCTGGGTGCAGGCGGGCTGAGTCCGAAAAGAGAGTCAGCCCCCTTCCATTTTTTAAAGCAGTAGTTATTAGTAGAGCCTACTGCCATTTCTCCTTGAGCTCCTCACAGTGGATGGTAAGCATTTGCTTTATGAAAGCAAAGTTCCATGCTCTTTGTGCTAAGTCTCCTCTGCCTTTCTGTGATAGGCTAGAATTGGGATCGACCCTCAGCTGTGCCAGAGCCTTGGTACATGTCTCAGTTCTGGAATCTACTCTGTGCTTGTTGCCTTCCATCCACCGACAGCCGTCTGTCTTCCTGTCACTCCTTCAACACAGAGTCCAGCAGTGTGCACACAGGTGAGCCTGTGTGAATGCTGGTTTTGTAGGATCTTATCGGGATCTTAGTCATCTTTTCACCAGGAAACCAGACACTGCAGAGGACTTACAGAAAAGCCCAAAGAAGCCGTATCAATAGAATCATAGAGACAGAATTCTACAACCATAGGAAATGGCATTGATTATCATGAAATGTGCATTTATGTGAGGCATAGTGAAACATCACATTTCTTACTGGGTTAGAGCTTGGAAAAGAGATTATGAAAGTATAACTGACTCTACTCTTGTATCGTGGAACATGGTAAAATGATGCAAGGTATTGTATAGAATGGAACAAACAGAATAGAATTCTATAGAGTAGCGCAGAATAGAACAAATAGTATAATGTTATATGGGGTAGCATAGAATAGAAGAAACAGTGTAACATTATGTAGTATAGTATACTATAGGACAAATAGTATTACATGGTCTAGAATAGAACAAGTGGGATAGTATTGTAGAGTATACAGTTGAACTAATGACGTAGTATTGCATAGCATAATACAGTCTAGATTAGAACACACAGCATAGCATTAATATTACGTAGTGTGGTGTGGAATAGTAGAGTCGCATGGCACAGAACAGAGAGGATAGTGTTCTGTAGCACTGATGCAGGAGTTTTGCTCTTTAGCTCAGCTGGGTCCAGGTTCTTGTCTCATGACCAGGAAGAAACAGGCACAGGGACATCGAAGAGTGAGTGCAGTGGAACTTATTAAGCTAAAAGTTAAGCTCTCAGCGAAAAGAGGGGTCCTGAGAGCAGGTTGCTTGTCGCCCCCTTCCCAGTTGACTACAAGGGCTTTTATATAGAAGCTGATGGGGCTGGGCTGCCTGTGTAAGGAGCAAATTTCTGGTGGTTCCACCCCATTCCCCCGTGTGCATGGGGACCCTTAGTCTGCTATGAGCATGTTTAGGTGAGCCTCCTGTGCAAGTCCCCCTATCTGCACAAAACATGGGCTGGAGACTCTCTGGGACCCTTCCCTTACTGTCTGCCTAAAGCAAGCTGGCTAACTCCTTTCCATATAGAAGAAAATAGAATAGAAAAGAACAGATAGTACAGTATTTTATAGTATAGAATGAAGCTGTAGTATTCTATCATAGAGAATGGAATAGTATAGAATAGAACAAACAGATCGTACTAGTGTAATATAGAATAGTGGCCTCATGCAGCATGGAGCAGTGTTGTGCTCCCTATGTACAGAGTGTAACCAGCAGGAGAGCGTTCTTCAGTGGGGCGTCACTGGCCCTTCATATTTCTTTGGTTCTGCGGAAATGAGGAGAGGGAGTTAAGAGAGGGGGAGGAGGTTGGCTTTCTTACTTTTAAGGTGCTCATTACTTCTTGGGGATCATTTGATGGTCCCCTTTGGTAGTATTCTGTGAAGCAGTCTCTGTACTCTGTGTAGTGTGAAATGTGGAGCAGTCTGTAGACTCTGTGTAGGGTGAAATATGGTGCAGTCTGTAGACTCTGTATAGGGTGAAATGTGGAGAAGTCTGTGGACTCTATAGGGTGAAATGTGGAGCAGTCGGTGGACTCTGTAGGGTGAAATATGGAGCAGTCAGTGGACTCTGTAGGGTGAAATGTGGAGCAGTCTGTGGACTCTGTAGG
>NW_022307548.1:0-4638 GCF_002776525.5 Piliocolobus tephrosceles | reverse complement strand
ATGGCATTGAATCTATAAATTACCTTGGGCAGTATGGCCATTTTCACGATATTGATTCTTCCTATCCATGAGCATGGTATGTTCTTCCATTTGTTTGTGTCTTCTTTTATTTCACTGAGCAGTGGTTTGTAGTTCTCCTTGAAGAGGTCCTTTACATCCCTTGTAAGTTGGATTCCTAGGTATTTTATTCTCTTTGAAGCAATTGTGAATGGAAGTTCATTCCTGATTTGGCTCTCTGCTTGTCTGTTACTGGTGTATAAGAATGCTTGTGATTTTTACACATTGATTTTGTATCCTGAGACTTTGCTGAAGTTGCTTATCAGCTTAAGAAGATTTTGGGCTGAGACGATGGGGTTTTCTAAATATACAATCATGTCATCTGCAAACAGGGACAATTTGACTTCTTTTCCTAACTGAATACCCTTGATTTCTTTCTCTTGCCTGATTGCCCTAGCCAGAACTTCCAACACTATGTTGAATAGGAGTGGTGAGAGAGGGCATCCCTGTCTTGTGCCAGCTTTCAAAGGGAATTTTTCCAGTTTTTGCCCATTCAGTATGATATTAGCTGTGGGTTGGTCATAAATAGCTCTTATTATTTTGAGGTACGTTCCATCAATACCGAACTTGTTGAGCGTTTTTAGCATGAAGGGCTGTTGAATTTTGTCAAAAGCCTTTTCTGCATCTATTGAGATAATCATGTGGTTCTTGTCTTTGGTTCTGTTTATATGCTGGATTACGTTGATTGATTTGCGAATGTTGAACCAGCCTTGCATCCCAGGAATGAAGCCCACTTGATCATGGTGGATAAGCTTTTTGATGTGCTGCTGAATCCGGTTTGCCAGTATTTTATTGAGGATTTTTGCATCGAAGTTCATCAGGGAGATTGGTCTAAAATTCTCTTTTTTTGTTATGTCTCTGCCAGGCTTAGGTATCAGGATGATGTTGGCCTCATAAAATGAGTTAGGGAGGATTCCCTCTTTTTCTATTGATTGGAATAGTTTCAGAAGGAATGGTACCAGCTCCTCCTTGTACCTCTGGTAGAATTCAGCTGTGAATCCATCTGGTCCTGGGCTTTTTTTGGTGGGTAGGCTATTAATTGTTGCCTCAATTTCAGAGGCTGCTATTGGTCTATTCAGGGATTCAACTTCTTCCTGGTTTAGTCTTGGAAGAGTGTACGTGTCCAGGAAATTATCCATTTCTTCTAGATTTTCCAGTTGATTTGCGTAGAGGTGTTTATAGTATTCTCTGATGGTAGTTTGTATTTCTGTGGGGTCGGTGGTGATATCCCCTTTATCATTTTTTATTGCGTCTATTTGATTCCTCTCTCTTTTCTTCTTTATTAGCCTTGCTAGCGGTCTGTCAATTTTGTCGATCTTTTCAAAAAACCAACTCCTGGATTCATTGATTTTTTGGAGGGTTTTTTGTGTGTCTATCTCCTTCAGTTCTGCTCTGATCTTAGTTATTTCTTGCCTTCTGCTAGCTTTTGAATGTGTTTGCTCTTGCCTCTCTAGTTCTTTTAATTGTGATGTTAGAGTGTCAATTTTAGATCTTTCCTGCTTTCTCTTGTGGGCACTTAGTGCTATAAATTTCCCTCTACACACTGCTTTAAATGTGTCCCAGAGATTCTGGTATGTTGTATCTTTGTTCTCATTGGTTTCAAAGAACATCTTTATTTCTGCTTTCATTTCGTTATGTACCCAGTAGTCATTCAGGAGCAGGTTGTTCAGTTTCCATGTAGTTGAGCGGTTTTGATTGAGTTTCTTAGTCCTGAGTTCTAGTTTGATTGCACTGTGGTCAGAGAGACAGTTTGTGATAATTTCTGTTCTTTTACATTTGCTGAGGAGTGCTTTACTTCCAATTATGTGGTCAATTTTGGAATAAGTGTGATGTGGTGCTGAGAAGAATGTATATTCTGTTGACTTGGGGTGGAGAGTTCTATAGACGTCTATGAGGTCCGCTTGGTGCAGAGATGAGTTCAATTCCTGGATATCCTTGTTAACTTTCTGTCTTGTTGATCTGTCTAATGTTGACAGTGGAGTGTTGAAGTCTCCCATGATTATTGTATGGGAGTCTAAGTCTCTTTGTAAGTCTCTAAGGACTTGCTTTATGAATCTGGGTGCTCCTGTATTAGGTGCATATATATTTAGGATAGTTAGCTCTTCCTGTTGGATTGATCCCTTTACCATTATGTAATGGCCTTCTTTGTCTCTTTTGATCTTTGATGGTTTAAAGTCTGTTTTATCAGAGACTAGGATTGCAACCCCTGCTTTTTTTTGTTCTCCATTTGCTTGGTAGATCTTCCTCCATCCCTTTATTTTGAGCCTATGTATGTCTCTGCATGTGAGATGGGTCTCCTGAAGACAGCAGACTGATGGGTCTTGACTCTTTATCCAGTTTGCCAGTCTGTGTCTTTTAATTGGAGCATTTAGTCCATTTACATTTAAGGTTAATATTGTTATGTGTGATCTTGATCCTGCCATTATGATATTAACTGGTTATTTTGCTCATTAGTTGATGCAGTTTCTTCCTAGGCTCGATGGTCTTTACATTTTGGCATGTTTTTGCAACGGCTGGTACCGGTTGTTCCTTTCCATGTTTAGGGCTTCCTTCAGGGTCTCTTGTAAGGCAGGCCTGGTGGTGACAAAATCTCTAAGCATTTGCTTATCTGTAAAGAATTTTATTTCTCCTTCACTGATGAAACTTAGTTTGGCTGGATATGAAATTCTGGCTTTAAAATTCTTTTCTTTAAGAACGTTGAATATTGGCCCCCACTCTCTTCTGGCTTGTAGAGTTTCTGCTGAGAGATCTGCTGTCAGTCTGATGGGCTTCCCTTTGTGGGTAACCCGACCTTTCTCTCTGGCTGCCCTTAAGATTTTTTCCTTCATTTCAACTTTGGTGAATCTGGCAATTATGTGTCTTGGAGTTGCTCTTCTGGAGGAGTATCTTTGTGGCGTTCTCTGTATTTCCTGAATTTGAATGTTGGCCTGCCCTGCTAGGTTGGGGATGTTCTCCTGGATGATATCCTGTAGAGTGTTTTCCAATTTGGTTCCATTTTCCCCCTCACTTTCAGGCACCCCAATCAGACGTAGATTTGGTCTTTTGACATAATCCCATACTTCTTGCAGGCTTTGTTCATTTCTTTTTCTTCTTTTTTCTTTTGGTTTCTCTTCTCGCTTCATTTCATTCATTTGATCCTCCATCGCTGATACTCTTTCTTCCAGTTGATCGAGTCGGTTACTGAAGCTTGTGCATTTGTCACGTATTTCTCGTGTCATGGTTTTCATCTCTGTCATTTCGTTTATGACCTTCTCTGCATTAATTAGTCTAGCTGTCAATTCTTCCATTCTTTTTTCAAGATTTTTAAGTTTCTTTGCGCTGGGTACGTAATTCCTCCTTTAGCTCTGAGAGGTTTGATGGACTGAAGCCTTCTTCTCTCATCTCATCAAAATCATTCTCTGACCAGCTGTGATCCGTTGCTGGCGATGGGCTGTGCTCCTTTGCAGGAGGAGATGCGCTCTTATTTTTTGAATTTCCAGCTTTTCTGCCCTGCTTTTTCCCCATCTTTGTGGTTTTATCTGTCTCTGGTCTTTGATGATGGTGACGTACTGATGGGGTTTTGGTATAGGTGTCCTTCCTGTTTAATAGTTTTCCTTCTGACAGTCAGGACCCTCAGCTATAGGTCTGTTGGAGATTGCTTGAGGTCCACTCCAGACCCTGTTTGCCTGGGTATCAGCAGCAGAGGTTGCAGAAGATAGAATATTGCTGAACAGCGAGTGTACCTGTCTGATTCTTGCTTTGGAAGCTTCCTCTCAGGGGTGTACTCCACGCTGTGAGGTGTGGGGTGTCAGACTGCCCCTAGTGGGGGATGTCTCCCAGTTAGGCTATTCAGGGGTCAGGGACCCACTTGAGCAGGCAGACTGCCCCTTCTCAGATCTCAACCTCCGTGTTGGGAGATCCACTGCTCTCTTCAAAGCTGACAGACAGAGTCGTTCGCGTCTGTACAGGCTTCTGCTCGTTTATCTGAGCCCTGTCCTCGGAGGCGGAGTCTACAGAGACAGGCAGGTTTCCTTGAGCTGCTGTGAGCTCCACCCAGTTCGAGCTTCCCAGCGGCTTTATTTACCTACTTAAGCCTCAGCGATGGCGGGCGCCCCTCCCCCAGCCTCGCTGCTGCCTTGCGGTTAGATTGCCGCAGACTGCTGTGTTAGCAAGGAGAGAGGCTCCGTGGGCGTGGGACCCTCCCGGCCAGGTGTGGGATATAATCTCCGGTGTGCCGGTGTTACAGCGCAGTATTGGGGTGGGAGTTACCCGATTTTCCAGGTGTTGTGTGTCTCAGTTCCCCTGGCTAGGAAAAGGGACTCCCTTCCCCCTCGCGCTTCCCAGGTGAGGCGATGCCTCGCCCTGCTTCAGCTCTCGCTGGTCGGGCTGCAGCAGCTGACCAGCACCGATTGTCCGGCACTCCCAAGTGAGATGACCCCAGTACCTCAGTTGAAAATGCAGAAATCGCCGTTCTTCTGTGTCGCTCGCGCTGGGAGATGGAGACTGAAGCTGTTCCTATTCGGCCATCTTGCTCCGCCCCTTCTATCAAGCTGGAGATTTTCTAGTGACCTTTTTGTTATTGATTTCTAGCATAATTTTCAC
>NW_022307547.1:0-1619 GCF_002776525.5 Piliocolobus tephrosceles | reverse complement strand
ACCTTCTGCCTGATGCACACCTGGGGACTAGGTACCCACCTGGGCTCCGGTGTTCACTGGAGCATGACAGCTACCTGGGGCCTTGTATTAATCTAGGACCAATATGTCCACCTGGGGTCTGAGTGTCCTCATGGGTCCTGGAGATTTCCTGGGGTCTGGTGTCTGCCTTAGGCCTAAGTTTACATCCGTGGCCTGATGTCCACCTTGGGATGGATGTCCACCTGGGATGGATATTCAGTAGGGGCCTGAGTGTCCACCTGGTGCGTGATGTCTCCCTGGGGCCTAGTGTTCATCTGAGGCTTGATATCCACCTGGGGCATGGACATTTGCCTGCAACCTGATGTATAGCTGGTTCCTGAAGTTTGTCTATGCCTGGTGTCCCCCTGGGGTCAGGTAGTCAACCGGGGCCTGAAGTCCTCCTAGAGTTCAGTGTTCACCTGGGGCTTAAAGTCCACCTAGTGCTTGGGAGTGCAAATAGGGCCTGGTGTCTGCTTGAGACTTGTATAGGTAGCTGGGGCCTGGTTGTCCATTTGGGGCCTGATTTTTTACTTGTTTTTTGTGTTAATCTGGGGTCTAGTGTCCACCTGGGGCCTAGGTATCCACATGGGGACTGTTCTACAGGTGGAAACTGCTGACTACCCATGGCCTGGTAATCACCTACGGCTTTGTGTTGACATAGGTGCTTGGTGCCAAACTGTTGCCTGCTGTTCACCTGGGTTATGGAGTCCACCTGGGGCATATTGTCCACCTGGGGCCTGGATATCAATCTGGGGCTTGTTGTACACCTGTATCTTAGATCTCCAGATGGGGGTGTGTTTTCTGCTTGGCTGTAGCAGTCCACCTGGGTCTTGAGTGTCAACCTAAGGCCTGATGTTTATGTGGGACCTAGGGTTCACCTGAGGCTTGATATCCACCTGGGGCCTCAATGTCCAAATGGGGCCTGATGCCCATCTGGGCCCTGAGTGTCCACCTGTGGCATGGATGTCCACTGGTACCTGATGTCCACCAGGAGCCTAATGTCCAGCTAAGAACTGGTGTTCACCTGGGATCTGATGCTCAGCTGAAGACTGGATTTCCACCTGGAGCCAAGGTATCCACCCAGGGACTGGTGTTGAACTGAGGCCTCTTGGCCACTGGGGAACAAAGTATCCACACCAGGCTTGACGTCCACCTGCGGCCAGATGTCCATCTTGATCCTAGATGACCACATTAGGCCTGATGTCCAGCTGGGGCCTAGGTACCCATGGGGGCTTCCTGTTAACCTGGGGACTGGTATCCATCTGGATCCTAATGACCACTGGGTTGTATTATTCACCTAGGGCCTGGTGTCCACTTGGGGCCCGAGTGTAACCTTGGACCTGGCACCCACCTAGGATGTGAATGTCAAACTGGCCCCTTGGTGTGCAGTTAAGACATCATGTGAACCTGACGCCTGAGTGTATACATGGGGCCATATGATTACTGGGGGCCTGAATGTCAACCTAGAATCTGAGGTTTACTAGGGGCCTAGGTATCCACCTGGGGCCTGGTTTCTTCCTGGGGCCTAATGTTCACCTGAGCCTTGGTGTCAATCTGGGGCCTGATGTCCACCTGACGACTAATGTTCACCTTTGACCTGA
>NW_022307546.1:0-8388 GCF_002776525.5 Piliocolobus tephrosceles | reverse complement strand
TTTCTCCACATCCTCTCCAACACCTGTTGTTTCCTGATTTTTTAATGATTGCCATTCTAACTGGTGTGAGATGGTATCTCATTGTGGTTTTGATTTGCATTTCTCTGATGGCGAGTGATGATGAGCATTTTTCCATGTGTCTGTTGGCTGTATGAATGTCTTCTTTTGAGAAAGGTCTGTTCATATCCTTTCCCCACTTTTTGATGGGGTTGTTTGTTTTTTTTTCTTGTATATTTGTTTGAGTTCTTTGTAGATTCTGGATATTAGCCCTTTGTCAGATGAGTAGATTGCAAAAATTTTCTCCCATTCTGTAGGTTGCCTGTTCACTCTGATGGTAGTTTCTTTTGCTGTGCAGAAGCTCTTTAGTTTAATGAGATCCCATTTGTCCATTTTGGCTTTTGCTGCCGTTACTTTTGGTGTTTTAGACATGAAGTCCTTGCCCATGCCTATGTCCTGAATGGTACTACCTAGATTTTCTTCTAGGGTTTTTATGGTATTAGGTCTAACATTTCAGTCTCTAATCCATCTTGAATTAATCTTCGTATAAGGAGTAAGGAAAGGATCCAGTTTAAGCTTTCTACTTATGGCTAGCCAATTTTCCCAACACCATTTATTAAATAGGGAATCCTTTCCCCATTTGTTGTTTCTCTCAGGTTTGTCAAAGATCAGATGGCTGTAGATGTGTGGTATTATTTCTGAGGACTCTGTTCTGTTCCATTGGTCTATATCTCTGTTTTGGTACCAGTACCCTGCTGTTTTGGTTACTGTAGCCTTGTAGTATAGTTTGAAGTCAGGTAGTGTGACGCCTCCAGTTTTGTCCTTTTGACTTAGGATTGTCTTGGCAATGCAGGCTCTTTTTTGCTTCCATATGAACTTTAAAGCAGTTTTTTCCAATTCGGTGAAGAAACTCATTGGTAGCTTGATGGGGATGGCATTGAATCTATAGATAACCTTGGGCAGTATGGCCATTTTCACGATATTGATTCTTCCTATCCATGAGCATGGTATGTTCTTCCATTTGTTTGTGTCCTCTTTTATATTCAGCAGGTTTTAAGCACTCTTCTTGTAGGATCTGTGAAGGGACATTTGGGAGCCATTTGAGGCCTATCGTGAAAAACTGAATGTCCCCTGATAAAACTAGAAAGAAATTATCTGTAAAACTGCTTTCTGATGTGTGGTTTCATCTCACAGAGTTAAACATTTCTGTTAGTTCAGTAGGTTGGAAACATTTTTCTTGTAGAAACTCTGATGGAACATTTTGGAGCCCATTGAGGCCTATGTTGAAAAACTGAGTATCTCCAAATAAAAACTACAAAGAAGTTATCTGTGAAACTGCTTTCTGATGTGTAGATTCATCTCATAGAGTTAAACCTTCCTTTTGATTCAGCAGGTTGAAATCACTCTTCTTGTAGAATCTACAAAGAGACATTCAGGAGCTGATTGAGGCCTCTGGTGAAAACTGAATATTTCCAGATAAAAACTAGAAAAAAGCTCTCTGTGAAAGTCCTTTGTGATGTGTGGATTTATCTCACAAAATTAAACCGTTCTTTTGATTCAACAGCTTGGAAACACTTTTTTTTATAGGATCTGCAAAGGGACATTTGAGAGCCCATTGAGGTCTATCTGTGAAACTGTTTTTGGATTAGTGGAATCAATTCACAGAGTTTAACCTTTCCTTTATTCAGCAGCCTCTAAACACTCTTTTTGTAGAACCTGGGTATGGACATTGTGAGCCCACGGAGGCCTATAGTGAGAAACCGAGTATCCACAGATAAAAACTAGGAGAAGCTATCAGTGAGACTGATGCATTATGTGTGGATTCATCTCACAATGTAAAACCGTTCCTTTTATTCAGCAAGTTGGAAACACTCCTCTTGTAGTATCGGTGAAGGGACATTTGGGACCCCATTGAAGCCTACTATGAAAAACCGAGCATCCCCAGATAAATAGTAGACAGAGGCTATCTGTGAAGCTGCTTGGTGCTGTGTGGATTCATCTCAGAGAGATAAACCTTTCTTTTGATTCCAGGTGGAAAACACTCTTCTTGTAGTATCTGTGAATGGACATTTGAGAGCCTATTGAGGCCTATGGTGAAAAGTGGAATACCCTCACATAAAAATTAGGAAGAAGCTATCTGTGAAGCTACTTTGTGATGTCTGCACTCATCTCAATGTGTTAAACGTTTCTTTTGTTTCAGCAGGTTGGAAACTGTCTTTTTGTAGAATCTGAGAAAAGATATTTGGGAGCTCTTTGAGGCCTACTGTAAAAAAACAATTATTTCCAGATGAAAATTAAGAAGAAGATATCTGTGAAACTGCTTTCTGATGTGTGGCTTCATCTGACAGAGTTAAACATTTCTTTTGATTCAGCAGGTTGGAAATGCACTTCTTGTAGAAACTGCAAGGGTCACTTGGGAGCTCTTTGAGGCCTACGGTGGAAAACCGAATATCCTCAGCTATAAAGTAGACAGAAGCTATATGTGAAACTGCTTTCTGATGTACGGATTCATCTCACAGAGTTAAACCGTTTTTTGGATCCAGAAGGTTGGAAACACTGTTCTTATAGAATCTGTGAATGTACATTTGTAGAAACTGCAATTTGACATTTGGGAGCCCATTGAGGCTTTATATAACAACTAGAAAGTAGCTGTCTTCTCTATCTGTGAAACTGCTTTGTTGTGTGTAGATTCATCTCACAGAATTGAAACTTTTTTTCATCGAGCAGGTTGGAAATAGTCTTCTTGTAGAATCGGCTATGGGATATTTGGGAGCCCATGAAGGCTGTGAAAAACAGAATATCCCCAGATAAAAACTAAAGAGAAGCTATCTCTGAAACTGCTTTGTGAATTGTTGGTTCACCTCACAGAGTTAAAACTTTCTTTTAATTCAGGAGGTTGGAAATGCTCTTTTTGTAGTATCTGCTAATGAACATTTGGGAGTCTATTGAGGTCTGGGAGGAAAAATCAAATATCCTCAGACAAAAACTAGAAAAATCTATCTGCAAAACTGCTTTGTGATGTGTGGATTTGGCTCACAGAGTTAAAACTTTCTTTTAGCTGGTTGGAAATTGTGTCCTTGTAGAATTTGAAAAGGGACATTTGGGACATCTTGAGTCCTATGGTGAAAAACCAATTATCCACAGATAAAAACTAAAAAGTAGCTCTCTTTGAAACTGCTTTCTGATACGAAGATTCATCTGACAGAATTAAACATTTCTTTTGATTCAGCATGTTCGAAACACTTTTCTGGTAGAATCTGCAAATGAATGTTAAGGAGCTTATTGAGGCCTATGGTGAAAAACTGAACATCGTTAGATAAAAAATAGAAAGAATCTATTTCTGAAACTGCTTTGGGATATGTGTATTCACCTCACAGAGTTGATCATTTCTTCTGTTTCAGCAGGTTGGAAACACTGTTCTTGTAGAATGTGTGATGTGACATTTTGGAGACCAATGAGGCATAGTGTGAAAAACCGAATATCCCCAGAAAAATAAACTAGAAAGAAGCTATCTGTGAATTTGCTTTCTGATGTGTGGATTCATCCAACAGAGGTAAACCTTTCTTTTGTTTTAGAAGGTTGTAAACACTCTTGTAGAATCTGCAAAGGGAAATGGAAATTGTGGAGCCCATTGAGGCCAATGGTAAAACCCAAATATCCCCAGATATCAATTAAAAATAAGCTACCTGTCAAATTTTTTCTGATGTGTGATTTCATCTCACAGAGTTAAACCTTTCTTTTCTTTCAGCAGGTTGGCAACACTCTTCTTGTAGAATCTGCAAAGGGATATTTGGGAGCCCATTGAGGCCTATGGTGAAAAACTGAATATCCTCAGATAAAAAGTGGAATGAAGCTATCTGTGAAATGGCTTGGTGATATCTGGATTCATCTCACAAAGTTAACCATTCTTTTGATTCAGCAAGTTGGAAATACTCTTTTTGTAGCATCTGTGAAAGGGTATTTTGAGCCCATTGAGGTCTACTGTGAAAAACAGAATATCCCCAGAGAAAAACTAAGAAGAAACATCTGCAAAACTGTTTTATGAAGTGTGGATTCACCTCACAGAGTTATACCTTTCTTTTGATTCAGAAGATTGGGAAAACTCTTCTTGAAGTATCTGCTAATGGACCTTTGGGAGCCTATTGATTTCTATGGTGAAAAATCGAATGTCCTCAGAAAAAACTACAATGAAGCTATCTGTAAAACTACTTTCTGATGTGCGGATTCATCTCACAGAGTTAAACCATTCTTTTTGATTCAGGAGGTTGGAAACACTCTTCTTTTATTTTTTGAAAAGAGATTTAAAACTTAATAGCTTTTACTGTTTTTCCTTATTTCAGTAACAATACAGGATCATTGTAGATAATTTATAAATTGCAAATAATAAAAGCAAATCACAACGGTACAATTCAGACATTATATGGTTGACAGGTTAGTATGTCTTTCTACACACTTTTCACATTCATTTCCTGACATTTTAACATTGTTAATATTTTTTTCTTTTCTTGCTGCTGAATTTAACTCAACACTAGACCTACTAGGCATTTTGGAGACTGGTGCTTGCTGTGGAGAAAAGCTTCAGAGAGTGCTGAATTGTCATCCATCAGCCACTGTGCACTGCTGACCCTCTGGGATTCATTACTTTGAGACCTGCTCTGATGCAAAATATTTTGCAGAGGTTTTGCATCTTCTGTCTCCTTCAGTTGCTCTGGAATTTTTTTTATTATACTTTAAGTTCTAGGGTACATGTGCACAACGTGCAGGTTTGTTACATATGTATACTTGTGCCATGTTGGTGTGCTGTACCCATCAACTCGTCAGCACCCATCAACTCATCATTTACATCAGGTATAACTCCCAATGCCATCCCTCCACCCTCCCTCCTCCCCATAGTAGGCCCCAGTGTGTGATGTTACCCTTCCAGAGTCCAAGTGATCTCATTGTTCAATTCCCACCTATGAGTGAGGACATGCGGGGAAACACTCTTCTTGTAGTATCAGCGAAAGGATATTTTGGAGCCAATAAGGTCTATGGTAAAAAAAAACAGAATATCCTCAGATAAAAACTAGAAAGAAGCTATCAGTGGGACTGCTTTGTAACGTGTGAATTCATCCGACAATGTTAAACCTTTCCTTTGATTAAGAAGGTTGGAAAAACTCTTCTTGTAGTATCTGTGAAGGGATATTTGGGAGTCCATTGAGACCTACTGTGAAAAACTGAATATAATCAGATAAAAACTAGAAATAAGCCATCTGTGAAAATTATTTCTGATATGTGGATTCATCACACAAAATTAAACCTTTCTTTTGTTTCAGCACATTGGAAACACTCTTCTTGTAGCATCTGTGAAGGGTCATTTGGGGGTCAATTAAGGCCTACAGTGAAAAATAGAATATCTTCAGATAAAAACTACAAAGAAGCTATTTGTGAAACTGCTCTTGCTGTGTGGTTTCACCTCAGAGTGTTAAACCTTTCTTTTGATTCAGCATGTTGGAAACACTTTTCTTGTAGAATATGCGAAGGGAGAATTCAAAGCCCATTTAGGTCTACTATGGAAAACAGAATATTTCCAGATACAAACTAGAAAGAAGCTGCCTGTGAAACTGCTTTGTGATGCATAGATTCATCTCACAGAGTTAAACCCTTATTTTGATTCAGCAGGTTATTAACACTCTTCTTTTGAAATCTACAAAGGGACACTTAGGAGACACTTTTCTTGTAGTATCTGTGAATTGATTTTTGGGAGGCTATTGAGGCCTATGACGAAAAACCAAATATCCTCAGATAAACAGTAGATAGAAGCTATCTGTGAAACCACTTTTTGATGTGTGGATTCATCTTACAGCTTTAAACCTTTCTTTTGTTTCAGCAGGTTGAAAATACTCTTCTTGTAGAAGTTGTAAAAGGACATTTCGGAAACTTTTGAAGTCTATGGTGAAAAATCGAATATCCCCTGACAAATACTAGAAGGAAGCTATCTGTGAAACTGCTTTCTGATGTGTGGATTCATCTCACAAAGTGAAACCATTCTTTTCATTCAGCAGATTGAAAACACTCTTTTTGTAGAGTTCTGCAAAAGGACATTTGGAAGCCTGTTGAGGTCTACTATGAAAATCCAAATATTCCCAGATAAAACTAAGAAGAAGCTATATGTGAAACTCCTTTTGTTGTGTGGATTCATCTCACAGAGGTGAACCTTTCTGTTGATTTGTAAGATTGGTAACACTCTTCTTGTAGAATTTGCACTAAGACATTTGAGAGCCCATTAAGGGCTGTGATAAAAACTGAATATCCCCAGATAAAAACTAGAAAGTAGCTATTTGTGAAACTACTCTCTTATGTTTAGATTCATCTCACAGAGATAAACCTTTCTTTTAATTCAGAAGGTGGTAAACACTCTTCTTGTAGAATCTGTGAAGGGACATTTAGTAGCTTTTCGAAGCCTATGGTGAAAAACTGAATATCCCTAGATAAAATCTAAGAAGCTATCTGTGAAACTGCTCTGTGATGTGTGGCTTTACATCAGAGTGATAAACCTTTCTTTTATTTCAGCAGATTGGAAACACTTTTCTTGCAGAATCTGCAAAGGTACATTTTAAAGGCCAGTGAGATTTATGGTGAAAAGCAAAATATCCCCACATAAAAAATAGAAAGAAGTTATCTGTGAAACTGCTTTGTGATGTGTGGGTTCATCTCACGGAGTAAAACCATTCTTTTGATTCAGAAGCTTGGAAACACTCTTTTTATAGAATTTGCAATGGGATGTTTGGGAGCCCATTGAGGCCTATCACAAAAAATAGAATATCCTCAGATAAAAACTAGAAAGATGCTATCTGTGAAACTGCTTTGTAATATGTGGATTCATCTCAATGTGTTAAAGCTTTCTTTTGTTTCAGCAGGTTGGAAACATTCTTCCTGTAAAATCTGTGAAGGGACAGTTTTGAGTCCATTGAGGCCTACGTTGAAAAACAAAATATCCCCAGATGAAAACTAAACAGAACCTATCTGTGAAACTGCTTTCTGATGTGTGGATTCATCTCACAGAATTAAACCTTTCCTTTGATTCGGCATGTTCTGCAAACTTTTCAAATAGTATCTGTGAATGAACATTTGGGAGCCTATTGTGGCCTATGGTGAAAAACGAAATATCCTCAGATAAAATATAGAAAGAAACTATCTGTGAAACTACTTTGTGATGTGTGGATTCATCTCACAGAGATAAAGCATTCTTTTGATTCAGCAGTTTAAAAACACTCTTTTTGTAGAATATGTGAAGGGACATTTGAGAGCCCGTTTATTTCTGCTGTGAAAAACAGAATATCCCCAGATAAAAACTAAGAAGAAGCTATCCCTGAAACTGATTTGTGCTGTGTGGATTCATCCCACAGAGTTAAAACTTCCTTTGATTCAGCAGGTAGGAAAATCTCTTCTTGTAGAATCTATGAAGGAACATTTTGAAGCCCATTGGAACCTACAGTGAAAAACCAAATATCCCCAGATAAAAACTAGACAGAAGCTATCTGTGAAACTGCTATCTGATGGGTGGATTCAACTCACAAAATTAAATTTTTCCTTTGAATCAGCAGGTTGGAAACACTGTTCTTGTAGTATCTGCGAATGGACATTTGAAAGCCTATTGTGTCTTATGGGGAAAAACAAAATATCCCCAGATAAAAACTAGAAAGAAGCTGTCTGTGAGACTGCTTTGTGATGTGTGGCTTAATCTCACAGAGTACAAACATTCTTTAGATTCAGCAGCTTGGAAACCCTCTTTTTATAGAATCTGCAAATGGACATTGGGGAGTCCATTGAGGCCTATAAAGAAAAAACTAATATCCTGAGATAAAAACTAAAAAGAAGACATTAGTGAAACTGTTTTGTGATATGTGAATTAATCTCATGTGTTAAACATTTCTTTTGTGTCAGTAGTTTGGAAGCACTCTTGTTGTAGGATCTGCAAAGGGATGTTTGGGAGCCCATTGAGGCCTACTGTGAAAAACAGAACATCCCCAGATAAAAACTAAGAAGAAGCTATCTGTAAACTACTTTGTGATGTGTGGATTCATCTCACAGTGTTAAAATTTCTTTTGTTTCAGCAAATTGGAAAAGCTCTTCTTGTTGAATCTGTGAAAGGACATTTGGGGGCCGATTGAGGCCTATGGTGAAAAACGGAATATCCCCATGTAAAACCGAGAAAGAAGGTACCTGTGAAACTGCTTTCAGATGTGTGGATTCATCTCACAGAGTTTAACCATTCTTTTGATTTGGTAGGTTGGAAACACTCTTTGTAGAATCTGAGAAGGGACATTTGGAAGGCCATTAAATCCTATGGTGAAAACTCGCATATCCACATAAAAACTAAGAAGCAATCTGTTAAACTGCTTTGTGATG
>NW_022307544.1:0-3185 GCF_002776525.5 Piliocolobus tephrosceles | reverse complement strand
CTTTGAGATCTTCCTGGTTTTTTCTATGACAAGTGGTCTGTAATTGATACCTGGACATTTTGATATTATAAAACTCTGGATTTTATTTAAATCTGGTATTTAAGCCAATACCACTCAAATCCCTGACACTGCTCTAGTGGGAGAAAATGGCTGCCACCTTTTTACTGCCAGATCAGGGTGGAAGTCCAGGTTTTCCACTCAAGAATCCTTAACAGTGAAAGGAGAGACAAGTGGGGAGGTGTTGGTGCCTCTGGGTGGGGAGAGACATTCAGGCTCTCCACTAGGCCTCTGCTGGTACCACCTTGGCTGGGAAGTAGAAGGGCTCCTTGTTACTGCTTTCCACGTGGCCTCCACTGACACTGCAGAGGGTGGCCTTGTTATTGCAGAGCTGTGGTCAAAGTCCTCACTCCACTAGGCTGCCTCTGACACTACCTGGGGCAGTGCGGCATGGAGCGGGGTTCTCCCCATAGGGAGCTTGAATTTCTATCTCTAGCTGGTAACATTAGAAGTCTGAGCTCCCCATGTGGTCTCCTCTGACACTGTCCAGGATGAAATGCTCCCCACTGTGCCTTCTCCATCACCACTGCATAAATTGGGTGGCGCATGAGGACAATTGGGGTTACATCTTTACAACCTGGCAAGGATGGAAGTCTAGGCTCTCCAACTGGCCTTTACTGTGAGATGGGGGTGGACCCAGTTTTTTTCTATGACATTTAGCCAGAGTATTGTGGGTATCATGTAAAAGTTTTTGGTCTTGAGGCCTGGTGCCGTGGCTTACACCTGTAATCCTAGCACTTTGGGAGGCCGAGGTAGGTGGATCACAAGATCAGTTGATTGAGATCATCCTAGCTAACACGGTGAAACCCCATCTCTATTAAAAATACAAAAAATCAGCCAGGCATTGTGGCACACACCTGTAGTCCCAGCTACTCAGGAGTCCGAAGCAGGAGAATAGCTTGAACCTGGGAGGCGGAGGTTGGAGTGAGCTGAGATTGCACCACGGCACTCCAGCCTGGGTGAAAGAACGAGAGTCCCTCTCAAAAAAAAAAAAATATATATATATATATATTGGTAATAGGGCTGGGCACAGTGGCTCACACTTGTAATCCCAGTGCTTTGGGAGGCCAAGGCAGGTGGATCACCTGAGGTCAGGAGTTTGAGACCAGCCTGGTCAACATGGTAAAACTCTGTCTCTACTAAAAATACAAAAAATTAGCCAGGCGTGGTTGTGAGCACCTGTATTCCCAGCTACTAGGGAGGCTGAGGCAGGAGAATCCCTTGACCCAAGAGGCAGAGGTTGCAGTGAGTCGAGATCATGCCATTGCACTCCATCCTGGGTAACAAGAGAGAAACTCAGTCTCAAAAAACAATTGGCAATAGGTGCAATATGAGAAGGGAGAAAGCAACAGTTTGTTTTTCAACCAATTTCAGGGTAAAAGGAAAGAGATCCAAGGCATCCTTTCTCTCCTTCTCCCATAAGAAAGCAGAGAAGAGAGAAAGTTGGCGCTAGAGGACAGGGGCTTCATTGGAAACAGAGTTCCTTTGAGATCTGGGCACCTGGAGTGCAGCCAGCTCATTTTTTATGGGTTTTGCATGTAAAGAGTGGGATATGAGGCCCAGCTTTACACCCTCTGTTATAATACAACTGAAGAGAAGTGGTTTCTCCTTTATAATCCTGAAACTAGGTTTGTCATCTTGCCTTAGGCTTTCCTACTTTCTTCTCCTTCTTCTTTCTTTTTTTCTTTTTCTTTTTTGGTAGCCAGAAGGGTCAGTCTGATTTTCCATGTTTCAAATTATAAGAATTTTGCTAACTTGCTCCTGTGCCAGGGTGCTTGGTTGCAAGCCTTCTTGACAGACTGGGGCTCCAGCATTCTTTCAAGGGGGTAATATTTTTAGGCTTTGAGACCTGCCCTTTGACCCCAAGTCCAATAGGGTGATAGAATGGTGGGGTCTCCTCCTTTTGGTTAGAAAACGTACTGGTTTTGGTGGCCCCAAGTGCAGGAGAGCCAGCTGCCTTAACTCCTTTCAAACCAAAAATTATTGAGGCCTTTCTTTGTTGTGGAATTTTTGGAAAGTATAGGAAAGCTCAGATAAATAAAGAAAATTGCTTGTAATCTCATCACCCAGAAATAATTTCTGTTAACATAATGATCATTATTCCAATCCTCAATCAATCCTCCTCAAACATTATGGAATGTTTTAAATGCTTCATGGGTATTTGTTCTTTTAAGAAGGTGGGAAAAGTCAGAGTACTGGGAAGTGTGAACTGGCTCTTCACCTCAGAATCAAAGGATTTTCCTGTAATCCCAGCACTTTGTGAGGCTGAGGCGGGCAGATGACTTGAGCTCAGGAGTTCGTGACCAGCCTGGACAAAAAAGTGAGACCCCCCTGTCTCTACAAAAAATACAAAAATCAGCCAGGCATAGTGGCACATGCCTGTGGTCCCACCTACTAGGGAGGCTGCAGTGGGAGGATGGCTTGAGCCTGGGAGGCAGAGGTTGCAGTGAGCCGAGATTATACCACTGCACTGTAGCCTGGGCAACAGAGTGAAACCCTGTCTCCAAAAAGAAAAAAAAGATTTCTACAGACTCTGCTTCTATAAAAAATACCCCAAAACAAAAGTTAACTAGTCATGCTGGTGGCTTGCCTGTAGTCCCAGCTACTTGGGAGACTGAGGTGGGAGGATCACTTCAGCCTCGGAGGTTGAGGCCGTAGTGAGCCAAGATTGCACCGCTGTACTCCAGCCTGGGTGACAGAACTAGACCTTACCCCTGCTCCCTGCAAGAAAAGGGTTTCTAATAGTCAACTTTTCTCTATTCCAACTAAGAATCTTTTTTTCTCCAACAAATATATAAATATATATTTGGACTCTTGCCACTGACCATTGCAAAGACAAAGCAAATGAATTATTTTTTTCTTTTTTTCTTTTCTTTTCTTTTCTTTTTTTTTTTTTTTTTTTTTGTTTTTGTTTGAGATAGAGTCTTGCTCTGTCACCCAGGCTGGAATGCAGTGGCATGACCTCAGCTCTCTGCAGCCTCCACCTCCAGAGTTCAAGCAATTCTCCCACCTCAGCCTCCCGAGTAGCTGGGATTATAGGTGCCTATCACCATGCCCATCTAATTTTTTTGTATTTTTAGTAGAGAGGAGGTTTCTCTATGTTGGCCAGGCTGGTCTCAAACTCCTCA
>NW_022307542.1:0-21234 GCF_002776525.5 Piliocolobus tephrosceles | reverse complement strand
TTGCATTTCTCTGATGGCGAGTGATGATGAGCATTTTTTCATGTGTCTGTTGGCTGTATGAATGTCTTCTTTTGAGATATGTCTGTTCATATCCTTTCCCCACTTTTTGATGGGGTTGTTTGTTTTTTTCTTGTATATTTGTTTGAGTTCTTTGTAGATTCTGGAAATTAGCCCTTTGTCAGATGAGTAGATTGCAAAAATTTTCTCCCGTTCTGTAGGTTGCCTGTTCACTCTGATGGTAGTTTCTTTTGCTGTGCAGAAGCTCTTTAGTTTAATTAGATCCCATTTGTCAATTTTGGCTTTTGCTGCCGTTGCTTTTGGTGTTTTAGACATGAAGTCCTTGCCCATGCCTATGTCCTGAATGGTACTACCTAGATTTTCTTCTAGGGTTTTTATGGTATTAGGTCTAACATTTAAGTCTCGAATCCATCTTGAATTAATCTTCGTATAAGGAGTAAGGAAAGGATCCAGTTTCAGCTTTCTACTTATGGCTAGCCAATTTTCCCAGCACCATTTATTAAATAGGGAATCCTTTCCCCATTTCTTGTTTTTGTCAGGTTTGTCAAAGATCAGATGGTTGTAGATGTGTGGCATTATTTCTGAGGGCTCTGTTCTGTTCCATTGGTCTATATCTCTGTTTTGGTGCCAGTACCATGCTGTTTTGGTTACTGTAGCCTTGTAGTATAGTTTGAAGTCAGGTAGCGTGATGCCTCCAGCTTTGTCCTTTTGACTTAGGATTGTCTTGGCAATGCGGGCTCTTTTTTGGTTCCATATGAACTTTAAAGAAGTTTTTTCCAATTCTGTGAAGGAACTCATTGGTAGCTTGATGGGGATGGCATTGAATCTATAAATAACCTTGGGCAGTATGGCCATTTTCACAATATTGATTCTGCCTATCCATGAGCATGGTATGTTCTTCCATTTGTTTGTGTCCTCTTTGATTTCACTGAGCAGTGGTTTGTGGTTCTCCTTGAAGAGGTCCTTTACATCCCTTGTAAGTTGGATTCCTAGGTATTTTATTCTCTTTGAAGCAATTGTGAATGGAAGTTCATTCCTGATTTGGCTCTCTGCTTGTCTGTTACTGGTGTATAAGAATGCTTGTGATTTTTGCACATTAATTTTGTATCCTGAGACTTTGCTGAAGTTGCTTATCAGCTTAAGAAGGTTTTGGGCTGAGACGATGGGGTTTTCTAAATATACAATCATGTCATCTGCAAACAGGGACAATTTGACTTCCTCTTTTCCTAACTGAATACCCTTGATTTCTTTCTCTTGCCTGATTGCCCTAGCCAGAACTTCCAACACTATGTTGAATAGGAGTGGTGAGAGAGGGCATCCCTGTCTTGTGCCAGTTTTCAAAGGGAACTTTTCCAGTTTTTGCCCATTCAGTATGATATTAGCTGTGGGTTTGTCATAAATAGCTCTTATTATTTTGAGGTACGTTCCATCAATACCGAATTTATTGAGCGTTTTTAGCATGAAGGGCTGTTGAATTTTGTCAAAAGCCTTTTCTGCATCTATTGAGATAATCATGTGGTTCTTGTCTTTGGTTCTGTTTATATGCTGGATTACGTTTATTGATTTGTGAATGTTGAACCAGCCTTGCATCCCAGGGATGAAGCCCACTTGATCATGGTGGATAAGCTTTTTGATGTGCTGCTGAATCCGCTTTGCCAGTATTTTATTGGGGATTTTTGCATCGATGTTCATCAGGGAGATTGGTCTAAAATTCTCTTTTTTTGTTGTGTCTCTGCCAGGCTTTGGGATCAGGATGATGTTGGCCTCATAAAATGAGTTAGGGAGGATTCCCTCTTTTTCTATTGATTGGAATAGTTTCAGAAGGAGTGGTACCAGCTCCTCCTTGTACCTCTGGTAGAATTCAGCTGTGAATCCATCTGGTCCTGGGCTTTTTTTGGTGGGTAGGCTATTAATTGTTGCCTCAATTTCAGAGCCTGCTATTGGTCTATTCAGGGATTCAACTTCTTCCTGGTTTAGTCTTGGGAGAGTGTAAGTGTCCAGGAAATTATCCATTTCTTCTAGATTTTCTAGTTGATTTGTGTAGAGGTGTTTATAGTATTCTCTGATGGTAGTTTGTATTTCTGTGGGGTCGGTGGTGATATCCCCTTTATCATTTTTTATTGCGTCTATTTGATTCCTCTCTCTTTTCTTCTTTATTAGTCTTGCTAGCGGTCTGTCAATTTTGTTGATCTTTTCAAAAAACCAACTCCTGGATGCATTGATTTTTTTGGAGGGTTTTTTTGTGTCTCTATCTCCTTCAGTTCTGCTCTGATCTTAGTTATTTCTTGCCTTCTGCTAGCTTTTGAATGTGTTTGCTCTTGCCTCTCTAGTTCTTTTAATTGTGATGTTAGAGTGTCAATTTTAGATCTTTCCTGCTTTCTCTTGTGGGCATTTAGTGCTATAAATTTCCCTCTACACACTGCTTTAAATGTGTGCCAGAGATTCTGGTATGTTGTATCTTTGTTCTCATTGGTTTCAAAGAACATCTTTATTTCTGCTTTCATTTCGTTATGTACCCAGTAGTCATTCAGGAGCAGGTTGTTCAGTTTCCATGTAGTTGAGTGGTTTTGATTGAGTTTCTTAGTCCTGAGTTCTAGTTTGATTGCACTGTGGTCTGAGAGACAGTTTGTTATAATTTCTGTTCTTTTACATTTGCCGAGGAGTGCTTTACTTCCAATTATGTGGTCAATTTTGGAATAAGTGTGATGTGGTGCTGAGAAGAATGTATATTCTGTTGACTTGGGGTGGAGAGTTCTATAGATGTCTATTAGGTCCGCTTGGTGCAGAGATGAGTTCAATTCCTGGATATCCTTGCTAACTTTCTGTCTCATTGATCTGTCTAATGTTGACAGTGGAGTGTTGAAGTCTCCCATTATTATTGTATGGGAGTCTAAGTCTCTTTGTAAGTCTCTAAGGACTTGCTTTATGAATCTGGGTGCTCCTGTATTGGGTGCATATATATTTAGGATAGTTAGCTCTTCCTGTTGAATTGATCCCTTTACCATTATGTAGTGGCCTTCTTTGTCTCTTTTGATCTTTGATGGTTTAAAGTCTGTTTTATCAGAGACTAGGATTGCAACCCCTGCTTTTTTTTGTTCTCCATTTGCTTGGTAGATCTTCCTCCATCCCTTTATTTTGAGCCTATGTATGTCTCTGCATGTGAGATGTGTCTCCTAAATACAGCAGACTGATGGGTCTTGACTCTTTATCCAGTTTGCCAATCTGTGTCTTTTAATTGGAGCATTTAGTCCATTAACATTTAAGGTTAATATTGTTATGTGTGAACTTGATCCTGCCATTATTATATTAACTGGTTATATTGCACATTAGTTGATGCAGTTTCTTCCTAGCCTCGATGGTCTTTACATTTTGGCATGTTTTTGCAATGGCTGGTACCGGTTGTTCCTTTCCATGCTTAGGGCTTCCTTCAGGGTCTCTTGTAAGGCAGGCCTGGTGGTGACAAAGTCTCTAAGCATTTGCTTATCTGTAAAGGATTTTATTTCTCCTTCACTTATGAAACTTAGTTTGGCTGGATATGAAATTCTGGGTTTAAAATTCTTTTCTTTAAGAACGTTGAATATTGGCCCCCACTCTCTTCTGGCCTGTAGAGTTTCTGCCGAGAGATCTGCTGTTAGTCTGATGGGCTTCCCTTTGTGGGTAACCCGACCTTTCTCTCTGGCTGCCCTTAAGATTTTGTCCTTCATTTCAACTTTGGTGAATCTGGCAATTCTGTGTCTTGGAGTTGCTCTTCTGGAGAAGTATCTTTGTGGCGTTCTCTGTATTTCCTGAATTTGAATGTTGGCCTGCCCTGCTAGGTTGGGGAAGTTCTCCTGGATGATATCCTGAAGAGTGTTTTCCAATTTGGTTCCATTTTCCCCCTCACTTTCAGGCACCCCAATCAGACGTAGATTTGGTCTTTTTACATAATCCCATACTTCTTGCGGGCTTTGTTCATTTCTTTTTCTTCTTTTTTCTTTTGGTTTCTCTTCTCGCTTCATTTCATTCATTTGATCCTCAATCACTGATACTCTTTCTTCCAGTTGATCGAGTCGGTTAATGAAGCTTGTGCATTTGTCACATATTTCTCGTGTCATGGTTTTCATCTCTGTCATTTCATTTATGACCTTCTCTGCATTAATTAGTCTAGCTGTCAATTCTTCCACTGTTTTTTCAAGATTTTTAGTTTCTTTGCGCTGGGTACGTAATTCCTCCTTTAGCTCTGAGAGGTTTGATGGACTGAAGCCTTCTTCTCTCATCTCGTCAAAATCATTCTCTGACCAGCTTTGATCCGTTGCTGGCGATGGGCTGTGCTCCTTTGCAGGGGGAGATGCGCTCTTATTTTTTGAATTTCCAGCTTTTCTGCCCTGCTTTTTCTCCATCTTTGTGGTTTTATCTGTCTCTGGTCTTTGATGATGGTGACGTACTGATGGGGTTTTGGTATAGGTGTCCTTCCTGTTTGATAGTTTTCCTTCTGACAGTCAGGACCCTCAGCTATAGGTCTGTTGGAGATTGCTTGAGGTCCACTCCAGACCCTGTTTGCCTGGGTATCAGCAGCAGAGGTTGCAGAAGATGGAATATTGCTGAACAGCGAGTGCACCTGTCTGATTCTTGCTTTGGAAGCTTCCTCTCAGGGGTGTACTCCACCCTGTGAGGTGGGGGTGTCAGACTGCCCCTAGTGGGGGATGTCTCCCAGTTAGGCTACTCAGGGGTCAGTGACCCACTTGAGCAGGCAGACTGCCCCTTCTCAGATCTCAACCTCCGTGTTGGGAGATCCACTGCTCTCTTCAAAGCTGTCAGACAGAGTCCTTCGCGTCTGCACAGGCCTCTGCTCCTTTAGCTGAGCCGTGTCCCCAGAGGCGGAGTCTACAGAGACAGGCAGGTTTCCTTGAGCTGCTGTGCGCTCCACCCAGTTAGAGCTTCCCAGCGGCTTTGTTTACCTACTTAAGCCTCAGCGATGGCGGGCGCCCCTCCCCCAGCCTCGCTGCTGCCTTTTGGTTAGATTGCCGCAGACTGCTTTGTTAGCAAGGAGGGAGGCTCCGTGGGCATGGGACCCTCCCCGCCAGGTGTGGGATATATTCTCCTGGTGTGCCGATGTGCTTACAGCGCAGTATTGGGGTGGGAGTTACCCGATTTTCCAGGTGTTGTGTGTCTCAGTTCCCCTGGCTAGGAAAAGGGACTCCCTTCCCCCTTGCGCTTCCCAGGTGAGGCGATGCCTCGCCCTGCTTCAGCTCTCGCTGGTCAGGCTGCAGCAGCTGACCAGCACCGATTGTCTGGCATTCCCAAGTGAGATGACCCCAGTACCTCAGTTGAAAATGCAGAAATCACCGGTCTTCTGTGTCACTCACGCTGGGAGATGGAGACTGGAGCTGTTCCTATTTGGTCATCTTCGGTCTTTTCTTTCCTTTTTTTGGGACAGACTGGCGAGCAGTGGCTCCCCTCGGCCCTCCCATCCCTACATGGCCAAGGGTCTCTCACAGCCATCTGCCTGGTGTTTTTCACCACATGCCGCTGAAGGTTTCACGTTTCCCTTCCCCAGCCAAGGGGCTTTACTCCCTCGAACAGTAATTAAGCTCTTCTCCAGGTAGAGGAACCAGTTGTATAAGAATAAGAGATTCTTCCCCAGGCATTTTTAAACCTTTTTTCTTTCCTCTTCTCCACCCCATCGGCAGTTAACTTTATGCAAGTTTTTATTTTATTTTATTTATTTATTTTTTATTTTAGAAAACGTTTTACTAGGTCAGGCCCCCCAGTTGTCACTCTTTATATTCTGTATAAGGCTTTAATTATGAAAAAGGGTTTGTGGGGCTGGTCTTGGGCTGTGGCCAATCTGGTGTGTTTTGGATGTCCGTATGGTTTCCAGCACACTTCTAAGCCTCCATCTTGTTTTGCATCCTGAGAGCATGTCTTATAACTCTGGTGGCAAGGCTTCGTCTAGCAATCCTAACTTAGGGAATAAGTTCCTTTCTGGTTTGATATCTGCATATTCTCTTAACCTTGTGTCTTATAGAACCCCACTGGGGGATTGCGTTTTCTCCTTCCTGTCTGTGTGTATGCTGTGTGTGATGTCTGTGAAAAGAACTCTAATTAATTTGGCCCAAAGAAGGACAAGCACTTGGATCTAATATTTTTTTTAAAGGGAAGATAAAATTTGTGATACCTTTCAGTTCACGTGACTTTAACCTTTGTGAAATAAAAATGGCCTTAAATGTTATTGGTAAAAAGCAGGTGTAATTAAAACGTAAATAGGTGGGCCAAATTATGCAGGTCAGATGCAAAATATGCTAAATATTTGGAGGTTACAAACAGCTTTATGGGTTTTGATAACTATTTTACTGGCCAGCTTCACAATTGGCAAGGCCTGGGGACATAAGGAACTAACCATGCCCTTAATTAAGAAGGCAAACTTTGGCTGCACTTAACACATAATTAAAGCAACTTACCGAGTTTTACCTTAAAGTTAAAAATTGCTAGGATTATCATTACAACATGTAATTGAGACTACTGGAAATAGATTTACATGGAGGGTGTGTACACATGTTTGTTTCTCCCTGCCTGGTTCCTCTAGAATTTGGAAACTATCTGTGAGTATTCTTATGGCAATATAGTTTTTTGCATCAATGCAATAAAAATCAATTTTTCTTTTGCAAGAGGACGGAATTGGAAAAATTGGTTATTTTACCAAGGCTTTGACTAGAAGTGTATGTGTCCCTTTAAGGAGTCATGTTTGACTTGCAGAGTCAATACAAGCACCACAGGGAGAATGGCCTCATTCCCTTGCCTACACAGTTCCTGCATAGGGTTCCTGACCTATAGTCAATACAGAATGTCATTTTCTAACAGGTCCACGAGCTCCAAGTTTATTATGGGACCTGGAGAGGAAAGGGTCACCCAATTCAAAGGTATTTGAGGATGCAAACACATGTCTGGACTTGGCTTAAAAAGGTCTTATCTGAGACTCTTTATGGAACAGAGTTCTCTTAAAGCTAATCCAAAAGACCTACATAGAAATAATTATTCTTGTTGCACTTTATGCAAATAATCAGGCCAAGTATAAGACTAAAGTCTATTTTACAAACAATTCAGTCCTGTTATGATTGTTTAAACAAAAATGAGAACTTGAGAGAAAGAAATTATGTTTCAAAACTTGCCATACATTTTTCATTAAATTCTAAATTCATTAGTCGTTTTTAAGATTTTACCTACCCTTTTATAATAACTCTGCTTATTCCTGTGAACCAACCGGCAATCTCCATCTGCAGTGCAGAAAAATCAAGAGAGATGGGCCATGTAAAAATCTGGATCAGTATTACAGTTCTGAGCAATCATCCTGCAAATCCTACCAGGCAATTGGAATAAATAGGATGCCCATCACTCAGAGGTTGCCTTTTGGGAAACTGAGACCAAGGGAGCTAACTAAAGCCAAGCACCATGCACCCAAATTTTAGGAAGCATAACTACAGCCACTGGCTATCTGCATGTGTCACAAAACATCCTTTTCTCTCCCTTATTGGAGGAGGACTCAATTCCACAGTTTCACTTTAGCGTTCAGCTTATAAGGACTCCTTATAAGGAGTCCATGCAACCCCCCAAGACACATTTTTGTCTCCAATTCAATTCCAAACCTCGAGTCAAAGTTCTAGGAAAGAAAACTGGATCTGAGGGATCCAGAGGCAGATAGTTACGAAAGTTTAAATGCACAGCACAGGTGAGCATGGCTGACTGCTGCCAATTAATCCAAACCTAAGCTTTCTGTTTCATAGGTAAAGACCACATTAGTATCCATGGCATAAATGAGGTCTAGGGAACTCCAAGGCTAGAGACAGCAGGGGAGATAGGTCGTACATGGGTAATAGTGGATGATTCCTACTCCCTAGGCCCCCCTGCTTCATGGATGCAAGACACTTTGACACTGATGGTATGACCTGCCAAGGTTGCTGGGACTTGGGGATGCAAGGACGGATGAGGGAAAGAGGATGCTTTTTTCTCTCTCCCTTACATACCATGGGTATCTGCTAGGAAGAGAAGGGAACTAAAGATGCCTTCTCCCCTCTTTCTACATGGGTAGCCATTCGTCTTCAGTCTGTACTCCCTTTGAATGCATCCTGAATCCTTGGGACTCCTTTTTAAAAAATGCCTTCTTTTTTCTTTCTCCTCCTCCATTCTCTCTTCACTAATAGGTAATTTGTCTCTGTACTATAAGAGACTCCTCTCAGATGTATCCTCCAAACTGGGAAAACTTAATTTTCCAAACCCTAAAATGGTGGCTTAGGATTGGGCTCAGAGGAAGGGAAAGCAGAAGCCCAACAGGCTGACAAAAAGGTAAAGTTTTGGCTTTCCTCTCACGTGCAAACTGGTAAAAGGCCTCGGGATTTTGAACTGCTGTTACCCCTCCCCATGTTTCACTTTGGTACGTGTTTTCTAATAACCCAGTTTTTCTGTTCTTGCCTTCAGGCCATCAAACTCCAAACAGTCATGCAACTGGAGCCTCTGACATTGGCCACTTCTGCCAGGAACCCTTAAATAGGCCTCTGAGGGAGTTCTGACTGCTGTTTTCCCAAAACAGCACCTCCTGTCAGCAGAAAGCAGTTAAGGTTGGTCTTCGTCCTTATCATTATTCTAATGGCAGTTAGAGGTACTTCTTTAGAGGACGGAATGAGACTACCCGGTGGGAGGGGGTCCCTGGCAAACTTTCAACCAACCTGTGCACTGGGGTGGAGCCTCAGGAAGTTTGCACCATTTCCAGCAGGGAGAAGCCTGGTCCCTCCTTTCTATGTGTGGGACCTGGGATTCGCACTGGGAGGTGGGAAGCACTCGAGCAGGAACTCTGGCCTAGCGAGAATCCCTGTTTTCCCTCTTTTATTCCTTTTTACCCAATAAAACCCTGTCTTACTTACCATTCGAATTGTCTGTGAGACTGAAGTTTTGTTCCCATGGGACAAAGAAACCCATCTTTAGCTGAATTAAGGAAGAGTCCTGCAGCACAAATATGCTAATGCTCCCTTTCTCTAACTTCTCAATTCGAATAATTTTGAGATCCTACAATACACTGACCCTATCACTTTCTCTAGGCTTCCATGTATCTCACCTCTAAGCTTTTCTTCTTATCTGGTTTAAATTCCACAGTCAATCATTAGGATCATTGCCTTACATAAATGGTTAATTCTGATCTCTTACTTAACAGAACTCCCTTTACTAAAGTCCTATCCTGATTGTGCCAAATCTTCATCCATTACATGTCTGCAACTGCATAGCTTATTATGGCTAGAGAAAGACACAAAACCAGGCTGATTGTCCTGATTCTAAATTAGCGACCACTAACCTGAAGTTGATTTAGAAGGCTGCTAAGTAGCTATCTTTCCCAAACCTACTTACTTTATCATTTGCCTATTGAGTTTTCATATACTTTTCTGCCATTTAAACCTATTACACCTCCTCATTTTCCCTAATTCTCAGCTGATAACCTTGCTTTTATTTTCAATTAAATAATGAGAGAAAGAAAAAATAGTGATAGAAGCAATGAAAAGGTAACAGTCACAAACTCCCACCACTGTATAACTTCTCATCTGCTTGTGTCTATGCCTATATACTCTGTCTCTTCATATTTGGCGTAAATTATCTCTCTGTTCCTTGCAAAGGCCAGATTTTCGTTAGTGTATTATATTTCCTACCTTTCATCCATTCAAGAATATTGCTCCAGAAAAGCTCTTCTCTCACACATGCAACATTAGTTTCTCATGATTGATAAGATCTTTCCCATAACCCTCAAAACTAGATATTATTTCTCTCTGAAAATTACTTTCTTGTTTCTCCACCCCTTTCTCTTTTTTTTAGCACAAATTACTTAAAAATACACTTCTGTTTCTTTTTCTCACTTCTTATTTTCCGTTAGACCTTATCCAATCAGAATATCTAGTCCACCACGATTATGCTTACTGAAGCCAACAGAAAAGACTATGATACTAAATCCAATGATTTAATTTTTAATTCTCTTATATGACCTATCAGCAGCATTTGACCTAACTGGCCATTTCCCATTGAAATATTGTCTTTACTCAACATTCTAAAATATCTTACATTTCTAGTTTCTTTTCTTTACACTCTTATTTTGTTTTCATTCCTCTTGCTATTTCCTCATCTTATCTCTACATACTCGAAACACTGGAGTGCTCAAGAGCTTAATATTTGGTCATTTTCATGCCTCTAGCTATACTAATTTCCTTGGTAATCTCATCCATTTCATACTCTTGAAATCACCAACATGAGGATAACTCACAATTGTATATCTCCAGGCAGGACCACTGTCCTGAATTTCTGACTTATTCAGATGCTTGTTCATATTCTACACTTGCATATCTAATAAGCATCTTAAAATTAACAATGTGGCTTATGGCATAGAAAGCCACAGAGAATGCTGTTCATGTTCTATCAATAAAGAAAAGTCAAAAATCTACAAAATCATAATTTCGACCCTATCACAAGAGCTGAGGTCCTAGGTTGAACAAGTAAACTGATTTCCAAAAAGTTCCCTCAATGAAAGATACAGCTATTTAATAATTGGCAGAGAACAAGACTAAGAGCTGATTACAATAAAGGCACATAAGAAAGGAAAAACTAACATTTTAGTACATTCTTAGATGTTAGCTGAGGGTTATCATGGCAGATTAGATCCTTTGGGATCTTACCTATGAAGGGAGTCTGCAAGCACTCACTGGATTCTTGCTGTTAGCCTCTACCTAGTGAGGAATGTTGAGTACAGGAAAGGTGACACGAGAGACCCCTTGGGGGTTGTAGGTATTTAAGACCTGCCTAGATTTGAACATGCAGCACGAGTATCCGCAGAACCCCATCTGTGTTCTAGGCCCTTCATGAGTAGAAGGTGGTGATAGGGTGCCACTGGGATATAAAGCATAAACCTAGTTTGGGACCCCGGTCTACTCTCATTGGAGTTGACCCAAGGAGAGGGCAAGAAACCCATCAGTGAGGAACTAACTGTTCTTTGATATGAGGAGAAGGGCTTCTTCTACTTAGAAGGGTGACAGAAACCATCTTACCTACTCTTTGCTCCTGGCTGACATCAGGCATATCTGCCACTGGTGAAAGGGTAGGCTACTTCCAGTTCTGCACTGACACAAAGCAAAGGCCTTTAGGCACTAGAGGGGGGAAAAACACTGATCATGCCTAGGATCCTGCAAATCAGCCAGAAAAATGGCAGAAATGTGGTTTGTGCAAAAAATCTCCCGCCACCAATACATGGCAGAGATTAGCTGTCTGGGGTGGGAAACGGACAGAGGATATGAGATATATGCTTGAGCTCAGATCCAGCACTGGGTAATGAGCAAATTTTATCTGACACTAGAGCAGGGATAGAAAGCTTAAGAACACATAACCCCTGAGCTTCTCATGCACAAGGTCTGTCTAACACTGATGATGAATGAAGATGAATAAAGAGACCACTTTACCACCACAGTTCTTGCAGCAAGAGGATTCCACTGATGTAGATGGCAAAGAGGAACAGAGAGAAAACCTCTCTTTGGCAAAATATTGAGGGTAGAACATGAACAGATAAACTTTCTAGTACTCCAGGGTATACACTAGGTACAAGGTAGCAGTAGATCATCACTAGAAGTATTTGTAGACTGTAGTATTCTGAGGATGACTACATCAACAATAGTAATGAAACTTAGCTCAGCTGCATACCAGGTTGAACCCATACAATAAGGACCTGACAGAAAATGAGATATAAAAATACTACATGTAAATGTTATTAACCTCAGACTCTAATATTCTTTTTCACACAATGTCTAGGCATTCCATCAAAAGTTGCAAGACACATACACACAAAAAAATGTTATCCATTGCAAGCAAATAAAACAGTGAAATCAATCAGACTCAGAAATGATATTGTAACTATCAAGCAGTAACTTTAAAATAATTTTATTGATGTGTTAAAAGGTTGGTAATTTTAATTGGGATTGCATCAAAAAGATGACATTCTCAAAAATCAATGTAACAAATTATGTGCAATCCAAGAACAATAAGAGAAACTATATAAAGTATAAATAAATGGAGAGATATTCCTTGTACATAAATTGTAAAACAATATTATTAAGATCCTAATTCTCTCCAAATTGAGTCAAGAATTTGTAAAATCCCAATTCAAATTTTAACATTTATTTTTATAAATGTAGTCTATCTTAATAAAATATGTAAATACAAACTAATTTATTATAGTCATATTGTTAAAAAAGGACATACCTGGAGACATTTTCATGATTTCAAGACTTACTGTAATGCTACAGTCATTAAAACTATTGTAATGGTGCGATATGGGTTGATTTGTGTCACCTTCCTTTCAAAGGAAGATATGATTGTGTCCCCAACAATTTAGAATGTGATTTTCTTTGAAAAGACTGCTCACATAGGTAATCAATTTAAAATGAGGTCATTAGGATTGATTCTAACTCAATATAACAGGTATCCTCATGAAAGGGAAACATTTGGTAAAATCTGCAAATAGGAAGTATGCCATTTGAAGATTGGAATCATCCTTCCCCAAGCCAAGGAACCATCAGTAGCTAAGACAGACCTGGAACAAATTATTTCCTACTACTTTCAAGGAACATAGTACTGACAGTCTTGGACTTCTAACCTCTAGAACTGTGAGACACCAAATTTCTGTGGTTTAAGCCACCCAGTTTGTGGTATCTTCTTAACAGTAACCATAATAAACTAATATATAATGTAAGAATAGACACATATATTAATTGAATGGAAAAGAGAGTTCACAAAGAGACTCATACATATTTGGCCAATTTTTTTTTTTTTTTTTTTTTTTTTGACAAAGATGCCAACGTGATTCAATTGGGAAAGTCAGTCATTTCAACAAGACTCTAACATTGGATGTTCACATGGAAATAAATCGTCCTCAATACAGTCATGCATTCCTTAAAAATCAAGATCCATTCTGAGAAACGTGTCAGTATGTGATTTTGTTGTGTGCACCTTGTGGAATGTACTTACACAGACCAAGGTGTAATAGCCTATTACACACCTAAGCTATCTGGTATACCCTATTGCTCCCAGGCTACGAATGTGTGCAGTATGTTTTTGTATTGAATACTTTTGGCAGTTGTAACACAACAATAATATTTGTATATTTAAACATACCTAAACATAGAAAAGATAACAATAAAAATATGATATAATAGGCCAAAAAAGTGTTAAACTTTTAAAGAGGTACTTACCATGAATCAAACTTGCAGAACTAGAGGCTGCTCTGGGTGAGTCAGTGAGTAAATGGTGAGTGCATGTGAAGGCCTAGGACATTTACTGCACACTAATGTAGACTTTACAAACACTGTACACTTAGGCTACACTACATTTATTTTAAAATATACATATTTAATAATAAATGAAACAGCTGAATGTAATGTTTCTACTTTATAAACCTTTTCATTTTTTTACCTTTTTCCTCTTTTGTAATAACACTCTGTTTAAAACATAAAGACACTGTACAGCTGTACAAAAATATTTCATTCTTTATATTCTATTCCATAAGCTTTTTTCTATTTTTAATTTAAAATTTGTGTGTGTGTGTGTTTACACTGTTTTGTTAAAACTAAGATACAAACACATACAGCATAGGCTTACACAGGGTCAGGATCATCAATACCACTGTCTTCCTCCTTCACATCTTGTCCCCTGAGAAAATCTTTAGGGCAATGAGATCTATGGAGCCATTATCTCCTATGATAACAATGCCTTCCTCTGGAATATTTCCTGAAGGATTCACCTCAGGTTGTTTTACAGTTAGCTTTTTAAATATTAGTATAAGAAGTACCCTCTAAAATAATGGTAGAAAGTATAGTACAGTAAATACATAAACCAGTAACATAGTCACTATTAAGGAAAGTACCTATTATTAAGCAAAACACATACAATTGTACACAAGTTTTTCTTTTGTCCCCTCTGACTGTATTTTCAAATAGTCTATATTCAGGCTCACTAAATCTTTTTTCTGCTTGATCAGTTCTGCTATTAAAAGACTACAATGTATTCTTTATTATGCCAATTGCATTTGTCGGCTAGAGAATTTCTGCTTGATTCTTTATAGTTATTTCAATCTCTTTATTAAATATATCTGACAGAATTCTGAATGTCCTCTCTGTGTTATCTTGAATTTCATTTGATTTCCTCAGCACAGTTACTTTGAATTTTCTGTCTGAAAGGTCACATATATCTGTTTCTTCAGGATTGATCCCTCATGGTTGATTTAGTTCATTTGGTGAGATCATGTTTTCCTGGATGGTGTTGATGCTAGTAGATGTTCTTTGATGTCTTTGCATTGAAGACTGATGTATATATTGTAGTCTTCACTGTCTGGGCTTGTTTGTATGCATCCTTCTTGGGAAGGTTTTCCAGATGTTTGAAAGGACTTGATATGATGTAATCTCTATCTGCTTTCGGAGGTACTCCAAGCTTAGTAATGCTGTGGTTCTTGCAGATTAGTAGAGTAACTGCCTTGATAGTCTCAGATAAGATCCAGGATAGTTCTCTGAATTACCAAACAGAGACTCTTGTTCTCTTCTCCTACTTTCTTCTGAACAAATGCAGTCTCTCTCTTTGTTCTGACCCACCTAAAGCTAGGCGTGGTTTGACACAAGCACATCTGTGGCCACCACTACTATGATGGTTCTGGGTCAGACCTGAACCCAGCACAGCCCTGAGTCTCACCTAAGATCTGCTGTAACCACTCCCTGGCTACTGCCTAAGTTAACTCAAGGTCCTACAGCTCTACAATCTGCAGGTGGCAAAGTCAGCCAGGACTGTGTCCTTCCTTTCAGGATGCAAGCGGCTCCAGAGATTCCATCTGGGAGTCAAGAACTAGAGCTAGAAACCTTAGAAGTCTACCTGGTATTCTATTGTACTGTAGTTGAGCTGGCACTCAAACCACAAGACACAATCCTTCTCACTCTTCTCTCCACTTTCCAAAGGCAGGGGAAGTTCACCCCTTAGCCACCACCACCATCAGTCAAAGGGAGTACTGCCAGATTGCCATCAATGTGTCCTTACAGTTCTTCAGGCTTACTTGAGGCTCTTCAGTCAGCTTGTGGTGAATCCTACCTGGCCTGGTACTCACACTTCAGGGAAGTGGGCTCCCCTCTGGCACAGGGAAAGGCCAGAAATGCCATTCAAGAGTCAAGTCCTAGAATCGGGGACCCCCAAAACTCCCTTGGTGCTCTATCCCCCTGTGGTTGTGCTGGTGCCTAAGGTTAAAAACAAAATTCCTTTTACTTTTTCCTCTGCTTTTCTCAAGCAGAAGGAGTTTCTTCCTGTAGGTACCACAGCTGACAATGTGCTGAGTCTCATATGAAGCCAACAAGTCTTAGGAGGTCACTCAAGGCCCTTGATGTAGTACCTGGGTATGGCTGCTGGTTATTCAGGGTCCAAGGCCTCTTCGATTAGCAGCTGATGAATGCTGCCAGGTCTGGGTCCTTTCCTTGTTGCAATTGGCTTCCTTCTAGGCCACAGTATGTTCAGAAATGTCCAGGAGCTAGGGCCTGGAATCGGGATCTCATAACTTTGACCAGTGTCCTACCCTGCTGTGGCAGAGCTGCTATCCCAGATGTAAGACAAAGTTCTCCCCACTCTTTCCTCTCCTCAAGCAGAAGGAAGGGGTCTCTTTTGGAGCCATGAGCTGTGCAGCCTGGGGTTAGCAGAAGGGTGATGACAGTACTCCCTTAGCTGCCCCAGCTCATGCCTCAGTAGGTTGCATGCCCCCCTTCCACAACCCACTGTATCTGGACCCAATTCATTGCTAGGACTTGCCTGAGTTGCAGACATTTAATAATAAACTAAACAACTGAATGTAATGTTTTTACTTTACAAACCTTATGGCCTATATGACTTTCAGGTTTACTTAGAGACTCAGAGCTGTTTTCCCTAAGCCTTCAGTGCCCCTTTCAGCAATATGAAGATGAAACCAGGTACTATGAGAACTCATCTGATTTTTTATTCTTATAATGGTGTTTTTTCTCTGTAAACACTTATTAAATTGGTGTCCTTGTGGGGAGGTAGTGGGGGTGGGGGCGGGAATAATCAATGGAGACTTCTACTCTGCCATCTTGCTCTGCCTCTAAAACTGCAAGGTTTTCAAGGGAGCACCACTTAAGAGAATCAAGGTTCAGCCTCAGGAAAGAAAATAATAGTAAGCAGTGGACAGATCTTTTGCACAAGTGAATTCAATTGAGGCTCAAGGCAGACTCAAATCCACACAAGTACCTGGAGTGAGAATCAGGAATTAGGAGACTGGAAATGAGACCAATAAGTTGAACTAACCACAAAAGTTGAGAGCGTTATATGAAAGGAATTATCAGATACTGAGATTTTGTAGGTAAATTTCTCTAGCTTATATTCACTGATGGGAAAATGTATTCTAGTAAACTAGCACTGGCTCATTATATGAATAGACCTAAGCCATCAAGTGACAGACAAAATATTATGTGCTGTTGTGAAACGAAGGGCAGGAGAAGACAGTGAGAAGTCAATGAGGCTTCAAGCAATATTACACAACATTTGATATACTTTTCCCTACAGTAAATACACATTAGGTGTAGCTGAAACTTGCTTGCAAGTCATGTAAAACATTGAACTATGAAACTTTACCTACAATTAGACATCAAGTTTGAAATTCATTTCAGAGAATGAATAGAAGTTAGACAGGAAAATAGAATATTATAAGACATAATTTCAAACTGTGTTACACAAAGAAAAATGAAAAAAGTCAGACTTGAATGTGGTACAATATCCCTTTCTATCTTTCATTATGTGGTACAATATCCCTTTCTATCTTTCATAAAGCAACTCTGTTTTTATATAACGGCTTGCATTTTGTGTAAGATTATATTCTGACCCAGAGAATAATTTTATCCCTTTTTAACAATAATATTGTACTACATTAAAAAATATAGATTCAAAATCTGACCAAATTTATTGTCTGTGACTGCCTTCAAATTAATTTAATAAAACACATTTTGAATCATGCTAAAATAATAGATTCCTTTCTGTTCTGCATAAGTAGCAAACACTGAGATCATGTGAAACTGCTTTTCAGGATGATAAACTATTTTTTTTACTTTGTATACAAAGATGAATGTGGATACATGAAGTTCATCTCAATTAGGAGCTCTTTCAATGGCTAGTATCAGAATATCTGCCTAACCATAAGTTAAATAATAAGAAAATGACTGAGTACTTAACAGAGTCAGAAGGTGTGCACCTGCAAGGAGCTCTTTCGGAAGCTTCACTGTTTTGTCAAAGAGGCATATTTTTTTGTACATTTCTGCTCTGTCATCCTCATTTGCTGGAATATATTTTTCAAAGACCTGTTATATCATGGTAAAATGTCTGTTGGAAAATTCCGGCATTACATTGTCACATATGACTTTTTTCCTACTGTGTTCTTTTCTATGACTTTACTGGACTAGAGCAGGCTGCTACCACAGACACATGCAGAAGAAAATGTGGTTCAAGAAAAAAGGGAGAAAATAGCTAGTGAGTAGATATCTACAACTGACTCTCACAAAGTGCGTTTCACACTTAATTTCTTTTTTCTTTTTTAACTCAGATCTTATACCTTTACCATAGGTCATAATGACGGGCCTCAGTCTGTGCTTGCAATCATGAAAACACAGTTTTAGAAAACGTTCCAGAATTACTGCCTAGAAAGCCAAAATTTAAGAGAGGGTTAAAATCAAACTATAATGAAACTGACTTCACTCTTATAAAAGGCAGTTAATTGTTTTATGGAAATCTTTTTTTTCTTTGAATCAAGTTTATACTTTCTCTGTCAAATTAAAATTCGACTTTTATTTTGATTGCTATAAAAATCTTCTCTACTGTAAAACCTGTCAGATGAGAATAAAATTTTCATGGAATAAAAAGAGAAATACTTTCATATAAATTTTATAAGTTTGGCATTCCATAAGGGAGATACATATTGTAACAGTAAAAGTATTCCCCTAATGAAAAACTAAAAGATTCTATCAAACTACCAAATATATTTCCACAGAGAATAAAATTCTAAAGTCATTCCTTAACCAACTATAATCATCCATTAATATTTAAACACATCAATTAACAATTTGATTTATTCTGATGTATATCTCTAAACAGATTTTGTAAATAAAAATAAGATATACTTTTATTTGGGCAAAAGTCAAGATGAAGATAGTCAAAAATCACTCATCAGAGCTCTTAATATGCTATATAAAATATTCAGCTAATTAACTGAAAATCGATAATCTGTGTGTGCATTATATAGACCAAGATGAGAAAGCCAAACCATACTCTGCAATGTATGCCATACTAAAAACTTTTCTAAATTTTCAGATTATTCAAGTGGGCAATTGTATTAATGTATTATCTTACAGATGTAGACATAGTTTGCACATAATCAAGACACCCTAATACTAGGAAATGTTCCCCTTGCCTCTGCCCCAGTTGCTAAAGATGAAAGTGGTATATCCACCACTGTATAGATATACCATATTTAATATATCTATACAGCAGTTTATCAACATTTGGGTTGTTTCTACTTTGGTACTCTCATAATAAATCTGCTATGAATATTTGTGTGCAAGTTTTAATGTGAACAAATACTTTTATTTTTCTTGGTTTTATGTGTAGGAGTGGAATTTCAGGGTCACTTTGTAATTCTATGTTTAAACTTTTAAGGAGCTTTCAGTTCATTTTCTAAAGAGGCTGAAACACTTTACATTCTCATCAGCAATGTGTAAGAGTTATGATTTTTCCACATTTTTACCAACACATTGTTGTCTGTCTTTTTTATTATAGTTATGCTGGTGAAGACATCACACACTATGGTTTTGATTTGAGTTCCCTGATGGTTAGTGATGTTAAGTATTTTTTTCCTGGGCTTATTTGGCCATTTATACATATTTCTTGGAGAAATAGCTATTTAGATCTCTTGCCCAATTCTTATTTGGGTTATTTAACTTTTATTTTTGAGTTATAAGTATTTTTACTGGTTTTTATGTAATACAAATTCCTTAGCAGATATGATTTTTAAATATTTTCTACTATTCTGTGAGTGGTATCACTTTATTAATAACATCACTTGCAAGACAAATTTCTAATTTTGATAAAGTTAAATTTGTGTATTTTGTATCATTTATGCTTTTGATATCATATCTAATCAATGTTTTCTTAATTCAAGGTCACAAAGATCTGCTCCTATATTTTCTTATAAGAATTTTGTAATGGCCTTCTTTGTCTCTTTTGATCTCTGATGGTTTAAAGTCTGTTTTATCAAAGACTAGTATTGCAAACCCTGCTTTTCTTTGTTCTCCATTTGCTTGGTAGATCTTCCTCCATCCCTTTATTTTGAGCCTATGTATGACTCTGCGTGTGAGATGGGTCTCCTGAATACAGCAAACTGATGGGTCTTGACTCTTTATCCAGTTTGCCAGTCTGTGTCTTTTAATTTGAGCATTTAGTCCATTTACATTTAAGGTTAATATTGTTATGTGTGAACTTGATCCTGCCATTATGATATTAACTGGTTATTTTGCTCATTAGTTGATGCAGTTTCTTCCTAGCCTCGATGGTCTTTACATTTTGGCATGTTTTTGCAATGGCTGGTACCGGTTGTTCCTTTGCACATTTAGGGCTTCCTTCGGGGTCCCTTGTAAGGCAGGCCTGGTGGTGACAAAATCTCTAAGCATTTGCTTATCTGTAAAGAATTTTATTTCTCCTTCACTTATGAAACTTAGTTTGGCTGGATATGAAATTCTGGGTTTAAAATTCTTTTCTTTAAGAACGTTGAATATTGGCCCCCACTCTCTTCTGGCTTGTAGAGTTTCTGCCGAGAGATCTGCTGTTAGTCTGACGGGCTTCCCTTTGTGGGTAACCTGACCTTTCTCTCTGGCTGCCCTTAAGATTTTTTCCTTCATTTCAACTTTGGTGAATCTGGCAATTATGTGTCTTGGAGTTGCTCTTCTCGAGGAGTATCTTTGTGGCGTTCTCTGTATTTCCTGAATTTGAATGTTGGCCTGCCCTACTAGGTTGGGGAAATTCTCCTGGATGATATCCTGAAGAGTGTTTTCCAACTTGGTTCCATTTCCCCCTCACTTTCAGGCACCCCGATCAGACATAGATTTGGTCTTTTTACATAATCCCATACTTCTTGCAGGCTTTGTTCATTTCTTTTTCGTCTTTTTTTCTTTAGATTTCTCTTCTCACTTCATTTCATTCATTTGATCCTCAGTCACTGATACTCTTTCTTCCAGTTGATCAAGTTGGTTACTGAAGCTTGTGCATTTGTCACGTAGTTCTCATGTCATGGTTTTCATCTCTGTCAGTTCGTTTATGGCCTTCTCTGCATTAATTATTCTAGTTATCAATTCTTCCACTCTTTTTTCAAGATTTTTAGTTTCTTTGCACTGGGAATGTAATTCCTCCTTTAGCTCTGAGAAGTTTGATGGACTGAAGCCTTCTTCTCTCATCTCGTCAAAGTCATTTTCTGTCCAGCTTTGATATGTTGCTGGCGATTAGCTGCGTTCCTTTGCAGGGGGAGATGTGCTCTTATTTTTTGAATTTCCACCTTTTCTGTCCTGCTTTTTCCCCATCTTTGTGGTTTTATCTGCCTCTGGTCTTTGATGAAAGGATTCCCTATTTAATAAATGGTGCTGGGAAAATTGGCTGGCCATAAGTAGAAAGCTGAAACTGGATCCTTTCCTTACTCCTTATACGAAAATTAATTCAAGATGGATTAGAGACTTAAATGTTAGACCTAATATCATAAAAACCCTAGAAGAAAACCTAGGTAATACCATTGAGGACATAGGCATGGGTAAAAACTTCATGTCTAAAACAACAAAAGCAACAGCAACAAAAGCCAAAATTGACAAATGGGATCTAATTAAACTAAAGAGCTTCTGCACAGCAAAAGAAACTACCATCAGAGTGAACAGGCAACCTACAGAATGGGAGAAAATTTTTGCAATCTACTCATCTGACAAAGGGCTAATATCCAGAACCTACAAAGAACTCAAACAAATTTACAAGAAAAATAAAAACAACCCCATTAAAAAGTGGGCAAAGGATATGAACAGACATTTCTCAAAAGAAGACATTCATACAGCCAACTGACACATGAAAAAATGCTCATCATCACTCGCCATCAGAGAAATGCAA
>NW_022307536.1:22267-45790 GCF_002776525.5 Piliocolobus tephrosceles | reverse complement strand
GTGTCCAGGAAATTATCCATTTCTTCTAGATTTTCTAGTTGATTTGCATTGAGGTGTTTATAGTATTCTCTGATGGTAGTTTGTATTTCTGTGGGGTCGGAGGTGATATCCCCTTTATCATTTTTTATTGCATCTATTTGATTCTTCTCTCTTTTCTTCTTTATTAGTCTTGCTAGTGGTCTGTCAATTTTGTTGATCTTTTCCAAAAACCAACTCCTGGATTCATTGATTTTTTGGAGGGTTTTTGTGTCTCTCTTTCAGTTCTGGTCTGATCTTAGTTATTTCTTGCCTTCTGCTAGTTTTTGAGTGTGTTTGCTCTTGCTTGTCTAGTTCTTTTATTTGTGATGTTAGAGTGTCCATTTTAGATCTTTCATGCTTTCTCTTGTGGGCATTTAGTGCTATAAGTTTCCCTCTACACACTGCTTTAAATGTGTCCCAGAGATTCTGGTATGTTGTATCTTTGTTCTCATTGGTTTCAAAGAACATCTTTATTTCTGCTTTCATTTCGTTATGTACCCAGTAGTCATTCAGGAGCAGGTTGTTCAGTTTCCATGTAGTTGAGCGGTTTTGATTGAGTTTCTTAGTCCTGAGTTCTAGTTTGATTGCACTGTGGTCTGAGAGACAGTTTGATATAATTTCTGTACTTGTACATTTGCTGAGGAGTGCTTTACTTCCAATTATGTGGTCAATTTTGGAATAAGTGCGATGTGGTGCTGAGAAGAATGTATATTCTGTTGACTTGGGGTGGAGAGTTCTATAGATGTCTATTAGGTCCGCTTGGTGCAGAGATGAGTTCAATTCCTGGATATCCTTGTTAACTTTCTGTCTCGTTGATCTGTCTAATGTTGACAGTAGGGTGTTGAAGTCTCCCATTATTATTGTATGGGAGTCTAAGTCTCTTTGTAAGTCTCTAAGGACTTGCTTTATGAATCTGGGTGCTCCTGTATTGGGTGCATATATATTTAGGATAGTTAGCTCTTCCTGTTGAATTGATCCCTTTACCATTATGTAATGGCCTTCTTTGTCTCTTTTGATCTTTGATGGTTTAAAGTCTGTTTTATCAGAGACTAGGATTGCAACCCCTGCTTTTTTTTTGTTCTCCATTTGCTTGGTAGATCTTCCTCCATCCCTTTATTTTGAACCTATGTATGTCTCTGCATGTGAGATGGGTCTCCTGAAGACAGCAGACTGATGGGTCTTGACTCTTTATCCAGTTTGCCAGTCTGTGTCTTTTAATTGGAGCATTTAGTCCATTTACATGTAAGTTTGATATTGTTATGTGTGAACTTGATCCTGCCATTATGATATTAACTGGTTATTTTGCTCGTTAGTTGATGCAGTTTCTTCCTAGCCTCGATGGTCTTTATATTTGGCATGTTTTTGCAGTGGCTGGTATCGGTTGTTCCTTTCTATGTTTAGGGCTTCCTTCAGGTCTCTTGTAAGGCAGGCCTGGTGGTGACAAAATCTCTAAGCATTTGCTTATCTGTAAAGGATTTTATTTCTCCTTCACTGATGAAACTTAGTTTGGCTGGATATGAAATTCTGGGTTTCAAATTCTTTTCTTTAAGATCGTTGAATATTGGCCCCCACTCTCTTCTGGCTTGGAGAGTTTCTGCCAAAAGATCTGCTGTCAGTCTGATGGGCTTCCCTTTGTGGGTAACCCGACCTTTCTCTCTGGCTGCCCTTCAGATTTTTTCCTTCATTTCCACTTTGGTGAATCTGGAAATTATGTGTCTGGGAGTTGCTCTTCTCAAGGAGTATCCTTTTGGCAGTCTCTGTATGTCCTGAATTTGAATATTGGCCTGCCCTACCAGGTTGGGGAAATTCTCCTGGATGATATTCTGAAGAGTGTTTTCCAACTTGGTTCCATTTTCCCCCTCACTTTCACGTGCCCCAATCAGACATAGATTTGGTCTTCTTACATTATCCCATACTTCTTGCAGGCTTTGTTCATTTCTTTTTCTTTTTTTTTCTTTTGGTTTCTCTTCTCGCTTCATTTCATTCATCTGATCCTCAATCGCTGATACGCTTTCTTCCAGTTGATTGAGTCGGTTACTGAAGCTTGTGTATTTGTCACATATTTCTCTTGTCATTTTTTCCATCTCTGTAATTTCGTTTATGACCTTCTCTGCATTAATTAGTCTAGCTGTCAATTCTTCCACTCTTTTTTCAAGATTGTAATTTCTTTGCGCTGGGTACGTAATTCCTCCTTTAGCTCTGAGATGTTTGGTGGACTGAAGCCTTCTTCTCTCATCTCGTCAACGTCATTCTTCATCCAGCTTTGATCCGTTGCTGGTGATGAGTTGCACTCTTTTGCAGGGGGTGATGTGCTCTTATTTTTTGAATTTCCAGCTCTTCTGCCCTGCTTTTTCCCCATCTTTGTGGTTTTATCTGCCTCTGGTATTTGATGGTGGTGACTTACTTATGGAGTTTTGGTGCAGGTGTCCTTCCTGTTTGATAAGTTTTCCTTCTAACAGTCAGGACCCTCAGCTGTAGGTCTGTTGGAGATTGCTTGAGGTCCACTCCAGACACTGTTTGTCTGGGTGTCAGCAGCAGAGGCTGCAGAAGATAGAATATTGCTGAACAGCGAGTGTACCTGTCTGATTCTTACTCTGGAAGCTTCCTCTCAGGGGTGTACTCCACCCTGTGAGTTGTGGGGTGTCAGACTGCCCCTAGTGGGGGATGTCTCCCAGTTAGGCTATTCAGGGGTCAGGGACCCAATTGAGCAGACAGTTTGTCCCTTCTCAGATCTCAACCTCCGTGTTAGGAGATCCACTGCTCTCTTCAAAGCTGTCAGACAGAGTCGTTTGTGTCTGCAAAGGTTTCTGCTGCTTTTGTTGTTGTTGTTGTTTAGCTGTGCCCTGTCCCCAGAGGTGGAGACTATACAGACAGGCAGGCTTCCTTCAGCTTCTGTGAGCTCCACCCAGTTCGAGCTTCCCAGTGGCTTTGTTTACCTATTAAAGCCTCAGCAATGGCGGGCGCCCCTCCGCAGCCTCGCTGCTGCCTTGTGGTTAGATCGCAGACTGCTGTGCTAGCAGTGAGGGAGGCTCTGTGGGCATGGGACCCTCCCGGCCAAGTTTGGGATATAATCTCCTGGTGTGCCCGTTTGCTTAAAACGCAGTATTGGCGTGATAGTTACCCAATTTTCCAGGTGTTGTGTGTCTCAGTTCCCCTGGCTAGGTAAAGGGATTGCCTTCCCCCTTGAGCTTCCCAGTGAGGCAATGCCTTGCCCTGCTTCACCTCTCACTGGTCGGGCTGCAGCAGCTGACCAGCACCAATTGTCCGGCACTCCCTAGTGAGATGAACCCAGTACCTCAGTTGAAAATGCAAAAATCACCGGTCTTCTGTGTCGCTCGCGCTGGGAGTTGGAGACTGGAGCTGTTCCTATTCGGCCATCTTGCTCCACCCCCAACAAAAACAGTTTTTTAACCTTCCGAATGTAAAGAAAAGTTAGCCTATGAGAGCTGAATCCACACATTTAAAAGTGCTTTCACAGATAGCTTCATCCTAGTTTTTCTCACATGATAATCATTTCTTCACTATGGGCCTCAGTAAACTTCGAATGTCCCTTGGCAAAATCTACAAAAACAGTGTCACCAAAGTGCTGAATATAAAAAAGTTTTAACTCTATGAGCTGAATCCACAGATCACAAAGCAGTTTCACAGATACCTTCTTTCCAGTTTTTATTGCAGGATATTCTGATTTTCACAACAGACCTTAGTGAGCTTTGAATTGTCCCTTTACAGATTCTACAAACACAGTGTTTCCAACCTGCTGAATATAAAGAATGTTTTGACTCTGTGAGCTGAATGCACACATCACAAAGTGATTTCACAGATAGCTCCTTTATAGTTTTTATCATCGTAGATTCCGTTTTTCATAATAGGCCATCATGGAGCTCCAGAATGTTCCTTTGCAGATTCTACAAAACACTATTTACAATCTGCTGACAGTAAAGGAAGGTTTAACTGTATCAGCTGAATCCACACATCCCAAGGTGGTTTCATATATAGGCTGTTTGTAGTTTATATCATGGAATATTCAGTTTTTCACTATAGGCCTCAGTGAGCTTTGAAATGTCCCTTTGCAGATTCTACAAAAACAGTGTTCCCAACCTGATGAATGTAAAGATGGTTTTAAAACGTGACCTGAATGCACACATGACAAACTTCTTTCACAGTTACCTTCTTTCTAGTTTTTATCATGGAATATTCCATTTTTCACTATAGGCCTCAGAGACCTCTGAAATATTCCTTCTCAGATTCCACAATAACAGTGTTTTCAACCTGCTAAATGTAAAGAAAGGTTTAACACAGTGAGTTGAATTCTCACATCACAAGGAAATTATATAGATAGCTTCTTTCTAGTTTTTATCACAGGATTTTTGATTTTTACTACAGGCCTCAGTTAGCTCTACAATGTTCCTTTTCAGATTTACAAAAACAATGTTTCCAACCTGTTGAATGTATACAAAGGTTTAACTCTGTGAGCTGAATGCACACATCACAAATGGGTTTTAGATAGTTTCTTTCTAGTTTTCCTAGCAGAATGTTGTTTTTTTTTTTTTTTTTTTTTTTAACTATGGGCTCTATTGAGTTCAAAAATGTCCCTTCACAGATTCTACAAAAGTGGGGTTTCCAATTTCTGAGTGTTAAAAAAGTTTACTCTGTGAGTTGAATCCATACATCACAAAGTGTTTTCAAGATACCTTCTTTCTAATTTTTATCACAAGATAGTCAGTTTTTCACCATAGGCCTCAGTGAAATTCGAAATGTCTTTTCACAGATTAGAGAAAAACAGCATTTCCAACCTACTGAATGTAAAAAGAAAAATTAGCTCTGTGAGCTGAATCCACATATCACAATGCAGTTTCACAGATGGCTTCTTTCCTTTTTTTATCACAGGATATTGGGTTTTTCACTACAGAGCTCAGTGAGCTCTGAAGTGTCCCTTTGCAAATTCTTCAAAAACAGTGTTTCCTACCCAGTGAAAATCTTGAAAGTTTTATCTTTGAGAACTGAAACCACACATCACAAAGCAGTTTCACAGATAGCTTTCTAGTATATATTGCAACATTTTTAGTTTTTCACTATAAGACTTAGAGATCTTCGAAATGTCCTTTCACTGATTCAACAACAACAGTGTTACCAAAACACTGAACATAAAGAAAGTTTTACTTTTGTGAGCTAAATCCACACATCACAAAGTAGTTTCGCAGATAGCTTCTTTCTAGTATTAATCACGAGATATTCGGTTTTTCATTATTGGCCTCAGTGAGCTTCGAAATGTCCCTTTGCTGACAGAGTTTCCAACCTGCTGACCATAAAGAAAAGTTTACTCTGTTAGCTGAATCCACACATCACAAGCAGTTCACAGATAGCTTCTTTATAATTTTTATTGTGCGATATTTGATTTTAAAATATACTGTTTCCAACCTGTTGAACATAAAGAAGAATTTATCTCTGAGTTGAATCTACACATCATTAAGCAATTTCATATACAGCATCTTTCTAGTTTATATCGTGGGATATTTGGTTTTTCACCATAGCCCTCTGTGAGCTCCAAAATGTCTCTTGACATATTCCCCAAACACAGTGTTTCCAACCTGCTGAATGTAAAGAAAGGTTTAACTCTTTGAGCTGAATCCATACATCACAAAGCAACTTCACCGATATCTTCTTTTTAGTTTTTATCATGGGATATTCGGTTTTTCACTCTCGGCCTCAGGAAGCTCGAAATCTCTCTTCACCATTTCTACAAGAAAAGTTTTTCCTACCTGTTTAATGTAAACAAAGATTTAATTCAGTTAGCTGAATCCTGATATCACAAAGCAGTTTCTCAGATAGAATCTTTCTAGTTTTTATCATGGGATATCTCGTTTTTCACTATACACCTCATTGAGCTTTAGTATGTCTCTTCATACATTCAACAATAACAGTGTTTCCAACCCACTGACCATAAAGATAGTTTTACCTTTGTGAGCTGAATCTACACATAACAAAGCGCTTTCACAGATAGGTTCTTTCTAGTTTTTATCACTGGATATGTTCTTTTTTACTATAGGTCTCAGTTAGCTTTGAAAGGTCCCTTTGCAGACTGTACGAAACAATGTTTTCAACCTGATGAATATAAGGAAAGGTTTACTTCTATGAGCTGAATCCACACATCACAAAGTGGTTTCACAGACAGCTTCTTTTTAGTTTTTATCATGGGAAATTGGATTTTTCTCTCCAGGGTTCAGTGAGCTCTGAAATGTCCCTTCACAGAGTCACTAAAAACAGGGTTTTCAACCTGCTGAACATAAGGAAAAGTTTTCCTTTGAGAGCTGAATCCAAACTTCACAAAGTGGTTTCATAGATAGCTTTATTCCATTGTTATCAAAAGATTTTCAGTTTTTCACTATAGACGTTGGTTATTTTTGAAATGTTCCTTCTCAGATTCCACAATAACAGTGTTTGCAACCCACTGAACATAAAGAAAGATTTACCTCTGTGAGTTGAATCCACACATCACAAAGCAGTTTCAAAGATTGTTTCTTTCTAGTATCTGTTGTGGGACATTCAGGTTTTCACTATTGGCCTCAGTGAGCTCAGAAATGTCCCTTCACTCAATCTACAAAAACAGTGTTTCCAACCTGCTGAATGTAAAGAAAAGTTTTACTCTGTTAGCTGAATCCACACATCACAATGTGGTTTCACAGATAGCTTCTTTCTAGTATTTATCACAGATACTTGCTTTTACACTATAGGCCTCAGTGAAATCTGAAATGCTCCTACACAGATTCTACAAAAACAGTGTTTACAAATTCTGAATATAAAGAAAGGTTTAACTCTGTGAACTAAATCCACACATCACAAAGCAGTTTCATTGATAGCATCTTTATAGTTTTTATCATGGAATATTCGGTTTTTAAATATAGACCTCAGAGAGCTTCGAAATGTCCCTTCACAAATTCTACAAAAGCAGTGTTTCCAACCTGCTGAACTTAAAGAAAACTTTATCTGTGAGTTGAATTCATGTATCACAAAGCAGATTCACAGATAGCTTCTTTCTAGTTTATGACATGGGATATTCAGATTTTCACTGTAGTCACCTCTGAGCTCCAAAATCTCCCTTGGCGTATTCTCCAAACACAGTGTTTCCAACCTGTCAAATGCAAAGAAAGGGAGCTGAATCCACACATCACAAAGTGGTTTCGCAGGTAGGTTCTTTCTAGTTTTTATTGCAGTATATTTGGTTTCTCACTGTAGGCCTCAATTAGCTCTGAAATGTCCCTTAACAGATAAACAGGGTTTTCAACCTGCTGCACGTAAAGAAAGGTTTAACTCTGTAAACTGAATCCACACATCACGAAGTGGTTTTATGAAAAGCCTCTTTCTAGTATTCATTGCAGGATATTCGGTTTTTAACCATGGACCATGGTGAGCTCCAAAATATCTCTTCGCAGATTCTACAGAAACACTGTTTGCAACCTGATTAATGTAAAATGAAGTTTAAACCTGTGACTTGAATTTACACATCACAAAGCAGTTTCGCAGATGATTTCCTTCTAGTTTTTATCACAGGAATTTGGGATTTTCACCACAGAGCTCAGTGAGCTCCAAAATGTCCCTTCACATATTATCCAAAAAATGTGTTTTCAACCTAGTGAATTTAAAGAAAGGTTTAACTCAGTTGAATCCATATGTAACAAGGCATTTTCACAGATGGGTTTGTTCAAGTTTTTATCATGGTGCATTCGGTTTTTTACCATAGACCCTAGTGAGCTCAGAAATGTCCCATTACATTTCTTCAAAACCAGTGTTTCCAACTTGTTGAATGTAAAGAAAGGTTTAACTCCATGAGCTGAGTCCACACATCACAAAGCGGTTTCACAGATAGCTTCTTTGTAGTTTTTATCACCTGATTTTTGGTTTTTCACTATAGGCCTTAGTAATCCTCGATATGTTGCTTCACAGATTAAACAATAACAGTGTTTCCAACCCTTTGGATGTAAAAAAATTTTACCTCTGTGAGTTGAATCCACACATCACAAAGCGATGTCACAGGTAACTTCTTTCTAATTTTTATCTTGGGACATTCAGTTTTTCACTATAGACCTCAGAGAGCTCCAAAATGTTTCATCACAGTTTCTACAAAAACAATGCTTTCAACTGCTGATGTAAAGAACTTTTTAACTCTGAGAGCTGAATCCACACATCACAAAGCTCTTACACAGATAACTTCTTTCCAGTTTTTATTACAGGATATTCAGTTTTTCACTATATGCCACATTGAACTCCAAAATGTTCTTTTGCATATTCTACAAAAACAGTGTTTCCATCCTGATGAATGTAAGGAAAGGTTTAACTCTGTGAGCTGAATCCACACATCAGAAATCAGTTTCACATTTACATTATTTTGAATTTTTATTGCCTGATATTCAGTTTTTCATTATATGTCTCAGTGAGCTCTGGCATGTTTCTTCCCAGATTCTACAAAAACAGTGTTTCCAATTTTCTGAATGTAAAGAAAGGCTTAACTCTGTGAGCTGAATCCTTCCATCACAAAGACGTTTCATAAGTATCTTCTTTCCACCCTTTTTGATGGGATATTCCTTTTGTCACTACAGGCATCAGTAAGCTGCAAAATGTCCCTTCCTAAATTCTACAAATCAATGTTTACAACCAGTTCAATGTAAAAGAAGATTTTCCTTTGTAAGCTGATGCAAAACATCACAAATCACCTTCACAGATACATTTTTTCTAATTTTTATCACAGGATATTCGGTTTTTCACCATAGGTCTAAGTGAGTTCTGAAAGGTCCCTTCGCAGATTCTACAAAAACAGTGTTTCAAAGCTGCTGAATGTAAGCAAAGGTTTAACTCCTGGAAATGAATCCACACATCATGATGTAGTTTCACAGATAATTTCTAGTTTTTATTGTGGGACATTCAAGTTTTTACTATAGGCCTTAGTGAGCTCTGAAATATCCCTTTGTAGATTCTACAAAAACAGGATTTGCAAACTTCTGAGCATAAAAAATGGTTTAAATCTGGGAGCTGAATTCACACATCACAAAGTACTTTCAAAGATACCTTCTTTCTAGTTTTTAATGGGATATTCAGTTTTTCACTATGGGCCTCTCTGAGCACCTAATGTCCCTTCACAGATTCTTAAAAAAAAAAAAAAAAAAAAAGTGTTTCCAATCTTCTGAATGTAATGAAAGTTTTAAATCCTTGAGCTGAATCCACACATCAGAAAGCCTTTTCACAGATAGCTTCTTTCTGTTTTTTTGTGGGGGTTTTTTTGTTGTTGTTGTTTGTTTTTTCATGGAATATTTGTTTATTTACTACAGGATTCTCTGTGCTGTGAAATGTTCCTTTGAAAATTCTACAAAAACAGTGTTTTCAACATGATGAATATAAAGAAAGGTTTAACTTTGTAAGCTGAATACACACATCACAATGCACTTTCACAGATTGCTTCTATCTTGTTTTAATCATGGGATATTCAGTTCTTCACTATAGAACTCAGTGAGCTCAGAAATTTCCCTTCACAGATTCTACAAAAACAGTGTTTCCAACCTTCTGAATGTAAAGAAAGGATTAACTCTTTGAGCTAAATCCACATATCCCAAAGAGATTTCACAAATAGCTTCTTTCTAGTTTTTATCACAGTATATTTTGTCCTTCACTATAAGCCTTAGTAAGCTCTGAAATGTCTCTTTGAAGATTCTATAAAAACAGCATTTTCAACCTACTGAATTCAAAAGAAAGGTTTACCCCTGTGAGCTGAATGCACGTATTACCAAGTGATTTCATAGATAGCTTCTTTCTTGTTTTTATCATGAGACATTCAGTTTTTTACTATTTGCCTCAGTGAACTCCAAAATGTCCCTTCCCAAATTCTATAAAAATTGTGTTTCCAACCTGTTGAGTATAAAGAAAGGTATAGCTCTGAGAGATAAATCCACACATAGAAAAGCAGTTTCACAGTTACCTTCTTTTGAGTTCTTATCACAGGATATTCGGTTTTTCACTATAGGCCTCAGTGACCTCTGAAACATCCCTTTGCAGATTCTACAGTGTTTCCAACCTGCTGAACATAAAGAAAGGTTTAACTCTGTGAGCTGAACCCATACATCACAAAGCGTTTTTACAGATAGTTTCTTTGTTTTATTGTGGGATATTTGGTTTTTCCCTTAGGCCACAGTGTGTTCCAAAACATCCCTTCACAGATTCTAGAAAAAGTGCTTCCAATCTGCTGAAAGTAAAGAAATCTTAACTCTGAGAGTTGAATTTACTCTTCACAAAGTGGTGTCACAGAGAGATTTTTTCTGATTTTTGTCACGGGATATGTGGTTTTTCACTACAGGCCTCAGTGAGCTTCTCATATCCCATCGCAGATCCTGCAAAAACAGTTTTTGAACCTGCTGAATGTAAAGAAAGCTTTAATTTTGTGATCGGAATCCACACTTGGAAACGCTGTGTTTCCAACTTGCTAAATGTAAAGACATGTTTAATTCTGTCAACTGAATCCATACACCACAATGCAGTTTCACAGCTTCTTTGTAATTTTTATCACAGGATATTCGGTTTTTCATTATAGGCCTCTGTGAGCTTTGAAATGTCGCTTCACAGATTCTACAAAAGAGTGTTTTCAAGTTGCTGAACATAAAAAAAGTTTTAACTCTGTGAGCTGAATCCATACAACACAAAGTTATTTCACAGGTAGCTTCTTTCCAGTTTTCATCACAGAATATTTGGTTTTTCACTCTAGGCTTCAGTGAGCTCTGAAATGTCCCCATTTGCAGGTTCTACAAAAACGGTATTTCCAACCTCCTGAATGTAAAGAAAGGTTTAACTCTGGGAGCTGAATCCACACATCACAAAGCAATTTCACAGATAGCATCTTTGTAGTTTTTATGGCAGTTATTCAGTTTTTCACCATAGGCCTCTGTGATATTTGATATGTCCCTTCATAGATTCTACAAAAACAGTATTTGTAGCCAGTCAGAAGCCAGAGAATCATGACCAACTCAGCATTCCACTGAGGCTATGTGACCAAACAGTAAACTGTTTATTATGAATACAGAATGTGGGCTAACTTGCTTCTGTGCCTGCCGCCAGATTTGCTTAGGGCAGTCACTCCCTGGAGCTGTTCTTATTGAGGTTATCTACTGGGACAACTAGAGCCTACTGTTTGAATAAGGCAGTCTTGCAAGACTCCTCCAAGTCAAACAGCTGACTCCTTCCACCTCCTTCTCGCTATCTCCTTTATCAATAAATACAATGAGTTGTGGAAGATCAGGACCCTTGTCCACTCGAGGCAAGGTGCCCACTGATTCTTTCTTCCAAATATACTCTTTTCTCTTTGTCTTTATTTTCATGTTCTTCCTCTCTTGTTCAGTTCAATAGGGATTCGGGCCACCATGTGTTATGCTCGAACGAGGATATGAGGACATGAACAAAGAATATCTGCTGCAGCAGAAGAACTGAAATTGAGAAGATTAACTGGGACCCTGGGACGAGTCTGCTGGCAACAGAAATAAGGGCAATGCCCTACAGAGGTAGTGATCTGGGCCCTAAAGTGGTACTGGGAGCAGTGCTTTAAAGAAGTACTGGGAGAAAGAAGTTTTCTGAATCAGGGTAACTTGGGGAAGAATTTATCTATCGAAGAAAAACAATACGTGCAGTTGCTTAAAGTTTCATTGAAACAAACTCATGCTCAGGTTAGTTCTCAGACATTAACTAAGATGCTGCAGGAGGTTATTACCCATAACCCATGGTTTTCACAGACAGGCACTCTTGATGTGAAAAATTGGTACAGAGCAGGAGAAGGATTAAAACAGGCTCATCAATAGATGATCCTTCTGTTTTCTCCACTTGAACTTTAGTCCATACTATTCTTCTGCCATTATCTTTTTCTTATTCTGCTGGACAGAAGGAGTCAGGTTGTGAGTTTAAAAATCTGAAATAATCTGTTAATTGACCCACAGCACCAACTGAATATAAAACACAGGAGAAGGAAAATAAAAATTGACCTATACCACCTTCTTTAATTGCAGATACAGTTGTTCCTCCTCCTTTGGTAGCAGAAATAGAGACCCCAATGCAGAGAATGTTATGCTCTGCTGCTATAGCTGGAAAACCTGTAGGACCTTGTGTTTTTCCTTGACATAATGCCTGATCCTAATAATCCACAGCAGCTTATTCATGAACACACTCCACTAGAGTTTAAGTTGTTGAGGAAATTAAAAGTCAGTGTGGTAAATAAGGTTGTACAGAGCCCATTCACTTTACGATTGCTAGAATCTGTATCTGGTGTCATGTGCTTCTACTCTTTGATGTAAAGCATTTGGCTCACACTTGTTTATCTCCTACTGCATTTCTGGCATGGAATTTAAGTTGGCAAGAAATGTGTGCTGACCAGGCTAAACAGAATCGTGTGGCTGGACACAGAGACATTACAGAGGACATGCTGTTAGGTAATGGCCCTTATTCAGACCTGGAACGTCAAATGGCACTCCCAGACGCTGCTTATCAGCAGTGTGCACAGGCCACTAAATGCATCTGGGCCACAATTCCTGAAGAGGGAGTCCCAGTATAATCCTTTTTACATATCATACAAGGGTTACAGGAACCCTATGCACAATTTCTTGCATGATAACAAGAGGCAATAAAGCGCCAAATTTCTCATACAAGTGCTGTAGAAATGCTAACCTTAACTTTAGCTTTTGCGAATGCAAACGCAGATTATAAACATGCACTGGCATCTGTGAGGTGTACACAAACTTGGGAAATTTTCTCAGAGCTTATCAGGACGTAGGAACTGAGCTTCTTCGCTCTACAATGTTAACTCAAATAATGAGGGTATTCCCAATTAAGACCACAATCCCACTTCAGGGATGGGTACCAGGAGAAACATTGATTTCCTCACTCCAGGAACACCAGGAAGTTCAGGATTAGATCTCCCTGCCAGAGAAAGAATTACGTTAGTTGGGGGAGACAAACCCAGCAAGATTCCCATCAGCATTTGGGAATCTTTGCCAATAGGATATATGGGACTAATTTTAGGCAAAAGTCATCTTAACTTGCAAGCTATCGCTGAAGTCCCTGGAGTACTTGACTCCAACTATGAAGGAGAAATTTGAGTAGTTTTAATGTCACAAGATCTTTTGGTTTTTGAACCGGGAGAATATATTGATCAGTTATTGCTTATTCTCAGCAAATTACACCCTTCCCCATGAAAGGAGAAATAAGGAAATAAAGGGTTTGGGAGCACAACCATGAGAAATCTACCTATCCCAACCTATAGTCCCTAATAGACTCACCTGTGTAGTACAAATTAAAGGAAAGAAATTTTATGGGTTTATGGATACAGGAGCTGATGTGTCAGTAATATCTGAAAATAATTTGTCCCAATACTGGCCCTTGCAATTAACTTCTAAATCACTAGTGGGAGTAGGAACAGCTAAAAATGTTCAACAGAGTGCCAAGACTTTATCTTGTCTTGGTCCGGATGGACAGTCATGTGCTTTCCAGAATTATGTTGCAAATATAGCTATCAATTTATGGGGTCAAGACTTACTTACAGCGTGGGATATGAAACTTACAAATGAAAACTTTGATTATCCAGGATTTAAAATGCTGAAGGGCATGCGATATCAGAGTGGAAACAGTTTATGGACATTCCTACAAGGAAACTCTAACCCAATATCGGTAACTGGAAATGCAAACAGAAAAGGAATAGTGCATCAGGATTTCTGATGGGCGTCATTGATATTTCTCCTCTGCCCACTGCCGTACCATTAGAATGGCTTAGTGACAAACCTGTTTGGGTAGATCAATGGCCCCTGACACAGGAGAAGCTAGATCAACTTTATCTGTTCATTTAGAAAAATAGTTGAGTACAGGACACATAGAGAAATCATTTAGCCCCTGGAATTCATCAGTATTCGTTATTCCAAAAAAGTCTGGAAGATGGTGATTGCTTCATGATTTGAGAGCTATTAATGCAAAAATTAAACCAATGCGTTCCTTACAGAAAGGGTTACCTCTCCGGTGGCTATTCCAAGAGACTGATCTCTTGTAGTTATACATCTTAAGGATTTTTTTTACTATTCCATTACAAGAGAAGGATAAGCCTCAATTTACTTTCTCTGTGCCTTCTATTAATCAAAGAGAACCTGTTTCTTGCTATCAATAGAAAGTTTTACCCCAAGGCACGCTTAACAATACTACATTATGTCAGCATTTTGTGGGAAGACCATTAAAGAGCTTCAAAATGTGTTTACCACTGCATATATCATTCATTTTATGGATGATAGTCTTTGGCCGCTCCTACAGATCAAATTTTACATCAGTTATTCAGAGAAACAAAACAAGCCTTAGTTAAATGGAATCTCAAAATTGCTCCAGAGAAAGTGCAAACAACTTTCCCATGCCATTACTTAGGAACTATTGTTACAGAGAAGAGTGTACAACCTCAGAAAGTAGTTCTTCATAAAAACAGGTTACATACTTTAAATGATTTTCAATAATTATTAGGAGATATTAATTGGCTACATCCTATGTTAGGTATTGCAACCTATCAATTTACATATCTTTACCAATCCCTGCAAAGAGATTTTTTTTAGATGGAGTCTCACTCTGTCACCCAGGCTGGAACTCAGTGGCACAATCTCAGCTCACTGCAAGCACCACCTCCTGAGTTCATGCCATTCTCCTGCCTCAGTCTACCAAGTATCTGGGACTACAGGCACCCACCACCACACCCGGCTAATTTTTTGTGTTTTCAGTAGAGATGGGGTTTCATTGTGTTAGCCAGGGTGGTCTCAGTCTCCTGACCTTGTGATCCTCCCACCTCAGCCTCCCAAAGAGCTGGGATTACAGGCATGAGCCACTGCACCTGGCTGAGATTCTTCTTTAAATTTCCCACAGTAATTGATCAAAGGGGCAGAGCGGAGTGGCACCTTGTAAAACAGAGGCTTCGGCAACAGCATATCTCCTGGCTACAGCTGCAAAAGCCTTTGCTTTTACTACCCCTCAGACAAAATTTTGCAGTTCTATAAAGTCCATTCTTTCATTCTTCCTGTGATTACTCATCAGAAGCCTATTACAGGTGGACAGAGTTACATTACTGAGGGCTCTTCCAAAGTTCGGGCAGCTATTTATGGACCTAAACATACTCAACAATCATGACCTCTGGAGTTTCAGCTCAACGCTCAGAGTTTATTGCAGTCATTCAGGTTTTACAGTTCATGGCTTCAGATCCTATCAACATTGTCTGTGATTCAGCCTATGTTGTAAATGTAGCCAGTCGCATAGAAACTGCTACAATCAAATGTACACTAGAACCACTACTTCTTAATTTATTTTTGAGACTTCAACAAGCTATTCATTCTCGTGCAGCTCCTTTTCATATTTCTCATATTTGCACTCACATACAACTGCCTGGACCATTATCTTTAGGCAATGATAAACCAGCTAAATTGATTAGTTCTGTGTTTCAGCAATCTCAAGCCTCTCATCCACTACTGCACCAAAACACTTCCACCCTTACTAGCATGTTTTAGTTATCTCACAGCTAAGCTAGTGCTATAATACAAGCCTATCCTATTTGCCAGCATGTCCCTGGAGCCACACCTGTAGAAGGTTGTAACCCATGAGGTTTTGCTCCAAATGAAATTTGACAAATGGATGTTACAAACATAACTTCCTTTGGTAAGCTTAGCTATGCTCACGTGACTATAGACACTTATATGCTGCATGCTACATGTCAAACAGGTGAGAAAACTGATCAGGTACAATGACATTGTCTGTCATCATTTGCTCATATGGGGATACTTAAACAATTAAAAACTGACAATGTACCTGCTTATACTAGTCACGCTTTTCAAAATTTCTTACAATTTTGGGTTATAACCCATAAAACAGGAATTCCTTATAATCCTAGAGGACAAGACATTACAAAACAGGCACATCAAATATTACAATGCATGTTAAAAAGACAAAAAGGGGGTATAGGAGGCCAAATACCACCTCAAACAAAATTATATTTAGTCTTATTTACTTTAAATATTTTGACGCCTGGTACGGATGGTAAGAATCTAGCAGAAAGACATTGGCCAGTGTTGGAGGAAAAGAGGAAAGTTTATCCAAAAGTGTTATCAAAATCCCCAGAAGAAGAACAATGGAAAGATCTGGTGCATTACTGATGTGAGGATGAGGGTATGCTTGTGTTTCTACAAGAGATAGACAAACAGTGTGGGTTCCCTCAAGGTGTGTGTGACCATGGAATGGGAGACTGGGGGAACCCAGGGTGGGCAACCATGGGTCTGGTACCTCTGGAGTGAGCCATGAGCTGGCTGAGCCTGAGTGTGAAGGCGGAGAGAAGACTGACCAGAGTCACGACAACATCAACTCCCATAACCTGGGGGCAACTCAAGAAAACCACGCAGGAAGCTGAGAAACTATCGGAGCATCAGGGACAGGCAAAAACCCCTGATTCTATGTTTTCAACCATGTTAGCCATAGTGTCCTGTCCTGTGTGTTTTCCCTGTGCAGAGGCAAAAACATATTGGGCATATGCTCCCAATCCCCTGCAGTATGACCTATATTTTGGAGTGACACTCCTCCTGAGATTTGTCATAATCAGGGAGCATGGGCTCCAGGACCGCTAACTCCCCCTGACATAGAACAGTTTGACTCTCTGAATAATGTTATTAACTATACCACTCCACTGGAAGGACTCCCTTTGTGTATCACCACAAAGACATACCTCAGTCATAGCTGTCTTATAACTCAAGCTCAAATATGGTTGAGTCATTATGGAAAAATCATGTACTTATTAAGTCTTGATTCTATTAATGTAACTGATGTGCTAACCAACCATTCCTGGCCCAATCACCCAAATTGTGCAGACTATGTGAAATGGATTCCCTTCAATAATTTCTACCCCTCTCCATGGACCTAGTGTCTTGGCTCACTTGCTAGAAAACAATCTATATTAACTTGAGTTATTGTGGATTTGGCGCCCTAAAGGTCAACTAAATGGAAAAGATAATAATCAGAAATCATGGCACAAACTTCGCTGGCATTGGTGGTAAGCTTTTAATGTTTCTTCTTCTTCTTTATACAACACTGTGATAAAATCCCAGTCTGCCTCCCAGATTGTTTGGCATGGAGCAGACTTATTTAGCCTGCCTCTTCCTAAGTGGCATTATCTAGGGAGGAAAGGACCAATTCAAGAAATGGTATGGAAGGCAGCACTCCCATTTATGAATGGCAGCATCTGGGTTGGAATACTATATAATAATGGCAGTAGTAAGTGAAACAGTTTTAATGTTACATTTGTAAGGAACATCACCACTCAAATTACAGTTTGTATTTTAAATCCTTATGTCTTTTTGGCAGCTAAGAAGGATCAGCTCCAGGTAGACAATACCCAATTGACTTGTAAGTCTTGACAGTTTCAGCTTTCTTTAGAAGCCTGGACCGAATTCCAGCAAAGCCTGGAGAGTCTCAATCCTAAGACCTATCTAAGACCCTATGTTGTCATCTCATATAAAGTTCTCAGAATAATGTTGTTTTCTCTCTGTCTTCTGTTCATAGTCTGTAAAATCGAATAGACCACCAATCAGAAAATGAGAGCTGCCCAACCTGGCCTTACATTCTTTCAGTTAGTACATAGAAAGGGGAAAATGTAGAGAGCCAGAGGCCAGAGAATAGTGGCCAACTCAGCATTCCCCTGAGGCTATATGAACAAAAAGCAAACTGTTTCTTATGAGTAACAAAATGTGGGAAAACTTGCTTTTGTGCCTGCCACCAGAAGATTTGCTGAGGGCAATCACTCCCTGGTGCTGTGCTCATTGAAGTTATCTGCTGGAACATCTAGAGCCTGCTGCTCGAAGAATGAAGTCTTACAAGACTTCCAAGTCAAGAAGCTGACCCCTTTTTCCATCCCCTTATTGCTATCTATTTACATCAAATAGGAAAGACTGTGGAAGATCAGTGCCATTGTCCACTAGAGGTAAGGTGAACCATGACCCCTTCTTGTAAAAGTCCTCTTTTCTCTTTGTCTTTATTTCCATATACATCCCCCTTTTCTCAGTCCAACAAAAATTTGGGTGGCTACAAAAGATTCTAACCTACTGAATGTAAGAAAAGGTTTAACTCTGTGAGTTCAATCCACACACACACACACACAAATGGATTCAAAGATAACTTCCTTCTGGTAGTTATCATGGGATATTCGGTTTTTTACTATAAACCTCAGTGAGCTCTGATATGTCCCTTTTCAAATTCTACAAAACAGTGTTTGCAAACTACTGAAAGTAAATACAGTTTTAACCCTGTGAGTTGAATCCCCACATCACAAAGTCCTTTCACAGATAGCTTCTTTCTAGTTTTTTCACGGGATGTTCAGTTTTTCACTTTAGGCCTCAAAGAATTCCAAAATGGCCCTTCACAGATTCTACAAAAAACAGTGTTTCCGACCTGCTAAATGTAAAGAAAGGTTTAACTCTGTGAAATGAGTCCACACATCACTAAGGGGTTTTACAGACAGCTTCTTTCTAGATTTTATCTAGGGGTATTCTGTTTTTCATTTTAGGCCTCACTGGGCTCCAAAATTTCCCTTTGCAGATTACACGAAAACAGTGTTCCAACTCACTGCATGTAAAGAAAGGCTTAAGTCTGTAAGCTGAATCCTCGTGTCACAAACCAGTTTCAGAAATAGCTTCTTTCTGGTTTTTATTGTAGTATATTTGGTTTTTCACTATAGGCCTCAGTGAGCTCTGAAGTGTCCCTTCACAGATTCTACAAAAACATTGTTTCCAACCTGCTGAATATAAAAAAGATTAACTCCATGAGCTGAATCCAGACACCACAAATCACTTTCACAGATAGCTTTTTTGTAGTTATTATGGTGGAATATTCTGTTTTTGACTATAGGCCTCAGTGAGCTCTGAAATGTACCTTTGCAGATTCTACAATAACAGTGTTTCCAACCTGCTGAATGTAAAGAAAGTTTTAATGTTTTGAGTTGAATCCACTCATCAAAAATCTGCATCACAGATTTTTATTTTTTAATGAAGGATGTTCAATTTTTCACTATGGGCCAAAGTAAACTCTAAAAAAATAGTGCTTCCAACCTGATGAGTGTAAAGAAGGGTTTAACTCAATCAGCAGAATCCACAAAGTGGTTTCACAGATAGCTTTTTTATAGTTATTATTGTGGATGTTCTATTTTTTAATAAAGGCCTCAGTAAGCTTTGAAATGTCCCTTTGCAGATTCTACAAGCAGCATCTTTCCAACCTACTAAATGTAAAAAAAAGGTTTAACCATGTGAGCTGAATCCAAACATCACAAAGAGGTTTCACAGATAGCTTGTTTCTTGTTTTTATCAGGGGATGTTCTACTTTTCACTGTAGTCCTCAGTGAGTTACAAAATGTACCTTTGCAGGTTCTACAAAACAGTGTTTCCAACTGGCTGAATTTAAAGAAAGGTTTACATCTGTCAGCTGAATCCACACATCACACACTGGTTTAACAGGTAGTTTCACTCTAGTTTTTAACGTGGAATGTTCAGTTTTTCACTAACAACCTCAGTAAGATCAGAAATGTCCCTTCACAGATTCTATATAAACAGTGTTCCCAACCTTCTGAACATAAAGAAAGCTTTAACTCTGTGAGCTCATTTCTAACTAAGCAGTTTTACAAATAGCTTATTTTTAGTTTCTATCATGGGATATTTGGTTTTTCAAAAAGGGCCAAAATGAGCTGTGAAATGTCCCTTCACAGATTCTACAAAAAAACTGTTTCCAACCTGCTGAATGTAAATAATGGTTTAACTCTGTGAGCTGAATCCAGACATCACAAAGCACTTTCACAGACAGTATCTTTCTAGTTTTTATCATGGAATATTCAGTTTTTCACGATAGACTTCAGTGAGTTCTGAAAGGTCCCTTCGCAGGTTCTACAAAAACTCTGTTTCTAACCTGCTGAATACAAAGGAAAGTTTAACTCTGTGAGCTAAATTCACACATCACAAAGCTGTTTCACAGATAGCTTCTTTTTAGCTTTTAGCAGGATATTCAGCTTTTCACTATAGGCCTCACTGAACTCTGAAATATCCTTTCACATATTCTGGCAAAAAATGTCACCAACTTCATGAATATTAAAAAAAAAGGTATAACTCTATGTCTGAATCCACACATCACAAAGTGCTTTCATAGACAGCTTCTTTCTAGTTTATATCATGTGATGGTCAGTTTTTCACTTTAGGCCTCAGGGAGTTTCGAAATGTACTTTTGCAGGTTATACAAAAACAGTGTTTCTAACCTGTTGAATGTAAAAAAAAAGGCTTACCTCTGTGAACTGAATACACACATCACAAAGCAGCTTCACAGAACAGCTTCTTTCTAGTTTTTATTGTGGAATATTTCATTTTTCACTATAGGCCTCAGTGACCTTTGAAATGTCCCTTTGCAGATTCTACAAAAGCAGTGATAGCAACCTGCTGAGTCTAAAGAAAGATTATTTCTGTGAGTTAGATTTACACATAACAAAGCAGCATCACACAGAGCCTCTTTCTAGTTTTTATAGTGGGATATTTGATTTTTCACTATAGGCGTCTGTAAGCATTAAAATGTCCCTCACAAATTCTACAAAAACAGTGTTTTGAACCTGCTGTTGTAAAGAAAGATTTAACTGTGTGAACTCAATCCGCACATCACAAAGCAGTGTCACATGTACAATTTTTCCAGTTTTTATCACAAGATATTCAGTTTTTCACTATAGACCTCAGTGAAATCCAAAATGACCCTGTGCAGATTCTACAAAAAGTGTGTTTCCACCCTGCTGAATGTAAGAAAATGTTTACCTCTGAGCTGAATCCAGACATCAGGAAGTGATTTCACATATAGTTTATTATTACTTTTTATTGTGGAATAGTCGGATTTTTACTATAGGCCTAAGTGAGCTCCGTAATGTCCCTTCACAGTTGCTACAATAACAGTGTTTCAAAACTGCTGAATGTAAAGAAAGGTTTACTTCTGTGAGCTGAATCTACACATCACAAAGCAGTTTGACAGAGATTTTCTTTTCAGTTTTAATCGTGGGATATTTGATTTTTCACAATAAGTCTCAGGGAGCTCCGAAATGTCTCTTTGCAGCTCCAAACAAAGACTGTTTCCAACCTATTGAACATAGAGAAAATTTACCTCTGTTAGCTGAACCCACACATCACAAAGCAGTTTTGTGGATAGCGTCTTTGGAGTTTTTATTGTGGAATGTTCTCTTTTTTGCTGTAGGCCTCAGTGAGCACTGAAATGTCCCTTTGGAGATTCTACAAAAACAGTGTTTCCAACCTGTTTAATGTAAAGAAAGGTTTACATTAAACACAGAGAGCTTCCTTTCAGTTTTTATCTTGAGATACACCATTTCTCATTATAGGCCTCAGTGAGCTCCAGAATGTCCCTTGGAGATTTCACAAAAACATTATTTCCAACCTGCTGAATGTAAAGAAAGGTTTAACTCTGTGAGCTGAATCCACACATCACAAAGCGGTTTCACAGACGACATTCTTTCTAATTTCTATAGTGGGATACTTGTTTTTTTCACTAAAGGCCTCAGTGAGCAGATGGCCGAATAGGAACAGCTCCAGTCTCCAACTCCCAGCATGAGTGACACAGAAGACCGGTGATTTCTGCATTTTCAACTGAGGTACTGGGGTCATCTCACTAGGGAGTGCCAGACAATTGGTGCTGGTCAGTTGCTGCACCCTGACCAGCGAGAGCTGAAGCAGGGTGAGGCATTGCCTCACCTGGGAAGCACAAGGGGGAAGGCAATCGCTTTTCCTAGCCAGGGGAACTGAGACACACAACACCTGTAAAATTGGGTAACACCCATCCCAATACTGTGCTTCAAGCAAACGGGCACACCAGGGGAATATATCCCACACCTGGCCCACGAGTATATCCCACAATTGGCTCCATGGGTCCCACGCCCACGGAGCCTCCCTCATTGCTAACACAGCAGTCTGTGATCTAACTGCAAGGCAGCAGCAAGGCTGGGGGAGGGGCGCCCGCCATTGCTGAGGCTTAAGTAGGTAAACAAAGCCGCTGGGAAGCTCGAACTGGGTGGAGCTCACAGCAGCTCAAGGAAACCTGCCTGTCTCTGTAGACTCTGCCTCTGGGGACAGGGCACAGCTCAAAAATAACAGGGGAAGCAGCAGAGGCCTGTGCAGACGCGAACGACTCTGTCTGACAGCTTTGAAGAGAGCAGTGGATCTCCCAACACGGAGGTTGAGATCTGAGAAGGGACAGAATGCCTGCTCAAGTGGGTCCCTGACCCCTGAGTAGCCTAATTCGCAGACATCCCTCACTAGGGGCAGTCTGACACCCCACACCTCACAGGGTGGAGTACACCCCTGAGAGGAAGCTTCCAAAGTAAGAATCAGACAGGTACACTCGCTGTTCAGCAATATTCTATCTTCTGCAACCTCTGCTGCTGATACACAGGCAAACAGGCTCTGGAGTGGACCTCAAGCAATCTCCAACACCTACAGCTGAAGGTCATGACTATTAGAAGGAAAACTATCAAACAGAAAGAACACCTATACCAAAACCCCATCAGTACGTCACCATCATCAAAGACCAGAGACAGATAAAACCACAAAGATGGGGAAAAAGCAGGGCAGAAAGGCTGGAAATTAAAAAAATAAGAGCGTATCTCCCCCTGCAAAGGAGCGCAGTCCATTGCAAGCAACGGATCAAAGCTAGTCAGAGAATGACTTAGACGAAATGAGAGAAAAAGGCTTCAGTCCATCAAACTTCTCAGAGCTAAAGAAGGAATTATGTACCCAGCACAAAGAAACTAAAAATCTTGAAAAAAGAGTGGAAGAATTGACAGCTAGACTACTTAATGCAGAGAAGGTCATAAACGAAATGACAGAGATGAAAACCATGACACAAGAAATATGTGACAAATGCACAAGCTTCAGTAACTGACTCAATCAACTGGAAGAAAAAGTATCAGCGATTGAGGATCAAATGAATGAAATGAAGCGAGAAGAGAAACCTAAAGAAAAAAGAAGAAAAAGAAATGAACAAAGCCTGCAAGAAGTATGGGATTATGTAAAAAGACCAAATCTACTTCTGATTGGGGTACCCGAAAGTGAGGGGAGAATGGAAACAAGTTGGAAAACACTCTTCAGGATATCATCCAGGAGGATTTCCCCAACCTAGTAGGGCAGGCCAACAATCAAATTCGGGAAATGCAGAGAACGTCACAAAGATACTCCTCCAGAAGAGCAACTCCAAGACACATAATTGCCAGATTCACCAAAGTGGAAATGAAGGAAAAAATCTGAAGGGCAGCCAGAGAGAAAGGTCGGGTTACCCACAAAGGGAAGCCCATCAGACTGACAGCAGATCTCTCGGCAGAAACTCTACAAGCCAGAAGAGAGTGGGGGCCAATATTCAACGTTCTTAAAGAAAAGAATTTTAAACCCAGAATTTCATATCCAGCCAAAC
>NW_022307536.1:0-17267 GCF_002776525.5 Piliocolobus tephrosceles | reverse complement strand
AAGAGCTTCTGCACAGCAAAAGAAACTACCATCAGAGTGAACAGGCAACCTACAGAATGGGAGAAAATTTTTGCAATCTACTCATCTGACAAAGGGCTAATATCCAGAATCTACAAAGAACTCAAACAGATTTAAAAGAAAAAAAACAAACCACCCCATCAAAAAGTGGGCAAAGGATATGAACAGACATTTCTCAAAAGAAGACATTCATACAGCCAACAGACACATGAAAAAATGCTCATCATCACTCGCCATCAGAGAAATGCAAATCAAAACCACAATGAGATACCATCTCACACCATTTAGAATGGCAATCATTAAAAAGTTAGGAAACAATAGGTGCTGGAGAGGATGTGGTGAAATAGGAACACTTTTACACTTTTGGTGGGATTGTAAACTAGTTCAACCATTATGGAAAACAGTATGGCAATTCCTCAAGGATCTAGAACTAGATGTACCATATGACCCAGCCATCCCACTACTGGGTATATACCCAAAGGATTATAAATTATTCTACTACAAAGACACATGCACACGTATGTTTATTGCGGCACTATTCACAATAGCAAAGACTTGGAATCAACCCAAATGTCCATCAGTGACAGACTGGATTAAGAAAATGTGGCACATATACACCATGGAATACTATGCAGCCATAAAAAAGGATGAGTTTGTGTCCTTTGTAGGGACATGGATGCAGCTGGAAACCATCATTCTTAGCAAACTATCACAAGAAGAGTAAACCAAACACCGCATGTTCTCACTCATAGGTGGGACTGAACATTGAGATCACTTGGACTCGGGAAGGGGAACATCACACACTGGGGCCTATCATGGGGAGTGGGGAGGCGGGAGGGATTGCATTGGGGAGTTATACATGATATAAATGATGAATTGATGGGTGCTGACGAGTTGATGGGTGCAGCACACCAACATGGCACAAGTATACATATGTAACAAACCTGCACGTTATGCACATGTACCCTAGAACTTAAAGTATAATAAAAATAAAAATAAAAAAATAAAAAAATAAAAATAAATAAATAAATAAAAGTCAGGAAACAACAGGTGTTGGAGAGGATGTGGGGAAATAGGATCACTTTTACACTGTTGTTGGGATTGTAAACTAGTTCAACCATTATGGAAAACAGTATGGCAATTCGTCAAGGATCTAGAACTAGATGTACCATATGACCCAGCCATCCCATTACTGGGTATATACCCAAAGGATCATAAATCATGCTGTTATAAAGACACATGCACACGTATGTTTATTGCGGCACTATTCACAGTAGCAAAGACTTGGCATCAACCCAAATGTCCATCTGTGACAGACTGGATTAAGAAAATGTGGCACATATACACCATGGAATACTACGCAGCCATTAAAAATGATGAGTTTGCGTCCTTTGTAGGGACATGAATGCAGCTGGAAACCTTCATTCTTAGCAAACTATCACAAGAACAGAAAACCAAACACTGCATGTTCTCACTCATACGTGGGAACTAAACAATGAGATCACTTGGACTCGGGAAGGGGAACATCACACACCGGGGCCTATCATGGGGAGGGGGCAGGGGGGAGGGATTGCACTGGGATTTATACCTGATATAAATGATGAATTGATGGGTGCTGACGAGTTGATGGGTGCAGCACACCAACATGGCACAAGTATACATATGTAACAAACCTGCACGTTATGCACATGTACCCTAGAACTTAAAGTATAATAAAAATTTTTAAAAAGCCTCAGTGAGCTCTGAAATTTGCCCTCACAGATTCTACAAAAACAGTGTTTTCAACCTGCTGAATGTAAAGAAAGTTTATCTCTGTGAAGTGAATCTACACATTCCAAAGTAGTTTCACAGATAGCTTATTTCTAGTTCATATTGCGGGGTATTCAGTATTTCCATATAGGCCTCTGTGAGCTTTAAAATGTCCTTTTGGAGGATCTACAAAACAGTGTTTTCAACCTGCTGACTGTAAGACAAGATTTAACTCTTTGAGCTGAATTTACATATCCCAAAGTGGTTTCACAGATAATATTTTTATGGTTTTTATCACAGGAACATTAGGTTTTTTATTATAGGTCTCTGTGAGCTCCAAAATGTTCCATCACAGATTCTACAAAAACAGTGTTTCCAACCTGCCTTATGTAACAAAATATTTAAATCTCAGAACTGAATTCAACATCCCAACATCGTTTCACAAACAGCTTCTTTCTAGTTTTCATTGTGGGATATTCTGTTTTTCATTATAGAACTCGGTGAGTTCCAAAGTATTTCTTCACAATTTCTACAAAAACAGTGTTTCCAACCTGATGAATGTAAAAAAAAAAAAAAAAAAAAAGTTACTTCTGTAAGTTCAATTTACGCATTACAAAGAGGTTTCACAGATAGCTATTTTTCTCATATTTATCACAGGGTATTCACTTTTTCACTGTAGGCATCAGTGAAACCTGAAATGTACCCAGCAGATTCTACAAAAATGACCAACCTGCTAAATGTAAAGAATGGTTTAACATGGAAAGTTGAATCCACACATCACAAAACAGTTTCAGAGATACCTTCTTTCAAGTTTTTATCTCAAACTATCTGGTTTGTCAATATATGCCTCAGTGAACTCCAAAACGTTTTCTCTCAGATTCTACAAAAACAGTGTTTCCAATCTGCTGAATGTACAGAAAGGTTTAGCTCTGTGAGCTGAATCAACACATCACAAAGCAGGTTTTCAGATTGTGATTTTTATCGCAAGATATTCTGTTTTTCACTATAGGCCTCAGTTACGTCCAAAATATCTCTTCACAGATTCCACTAAAACAGTGTTTCCAACAGGCTGAATGTAAAGAGAGGTTGAAATCTGAGCTGAATCCACACATCACAATGTGGTTTCACAGAAAGCTTCTCTCTAGTGTTTATTGCAACATATTCAGTTTTTCACTATAGGCCTCTGTGGGCTCCAAAATGTCCCTTCACACATTCTAACAAAAGTAGTGTTTCCAGCCTGCTGAATGTTTGGAATGTTGAAGCTTTTATTGCAGGATATTTGGTTTTTCACTACATGTTTCAGTAATCTCCAAAGTGTCCCTTCACGTATTCTACAAAACAGTGTTTCCAACCTGCTAAATGTAAATAAATGTTTAAATAGGTGAGTTGTATACATACATCACAAAGCGGTTTCACAGAGGCTTCTTTCTAGTGTTAATCACAGGATATTCAGTTTTTCACCAAAGGCCTCAGTAAGCACCAAAATGTCCCTTCGCAGATTCTACAAAAACAATGTTTCAAACCTGCTTAGTGTAAAGAAAGTTTTAACTCTGTGAGCTGTATCCAGATATCACAAAGCAATTTCAGTTTCACAGATACCTTCTTTCTAGTTTTTATAGCAAAATATTTGATTTTTTGCTATAGGCCTCAGTGATCTCCAAAATGCCACTTGGCAGATTCTGCAAAAACCGTGTTTCCAGTATGCTGAATGTAAAGAAAGGTTTAAGTCTGTGAGCTGAATCCACACATCACAAAGTGGTTTTACAGACACCTTTTGATTTTTTATCACAGGATATTTGGTTTCTCATTATGGGCCTCAGTCAACTTTGAAATGTCCCTTCACTGATTACACAAAAACAGTGTTTCAAATGTGTTGAATATAAACAAATGTTTGACTCTATGAGCTGAATCTATACCTCACAAAGCAGTTTAACAGATAGCTTCTTTCTAATTTTTAATCACGGATTCAGCTTTTCACTATAGGTTTCAGTGAGTTTTGAAATGTCCTTTTGCAGATTCTACAAAAACAGTGTTTCCAACCAGCTGAACATAAACAAAGCGTTAGCTCTTTGAGCTTATTCCACACATCACAAAGAGGTTTCACAGATAACTTCTTTCTAGTTTTTATTGTAAAATGTTTACTGTTTCAACATATGCCTCCGTAAGCTCTGAAATGTCCCTTCACAGATTCTGCAAATCCAGTGATTCAACTTGCTGAATACAAAGAAATTTTACCTCTGTGAACTGAATCCATGTATCACAAAGCAGTTTCACAGATAGTTTCTTTCTAATTTGTAATTGCAGGATATTCAGATTTTCACTTCAGACATGGGTGAGATCAAAAATCTCCCTTTGCATATTCAACAAGAACCCTATTTCCAATTGCTGAATGTAAACAATGGTGTAATGTCATGAGCTAAATCCACACATCACAATGCAATTTAACAGATACTTTTTTAAGGTTTAATCACAGGATATTCTGTTTGTAACTATAGATCTCAGTGAGCTCCAAAACTTCTCTGCACATTCTACAAAAAACAGTGTTTTCCACCTGCTGAATGTAAATAAAGATTTTACATTGTAAGCTGAATCCACACATCACAAAGTTGTTTCACGGATAGGGTCTTTCTAGTTTTTATCACGGAAATATCTGTTTTTCACTATAGGTTTCAGTGAGATCTGAAATGTCCCATCACAGATTCTACAAAAATAGTGTTTACAACCTATTGAATGGAAAGAAAGGTTGAACTCTGTGAGCTAAGTCCGGACATCACAAAGCAGTTTAACAGACAACATCTTTCTAGTTTTTAGTGCAGGATATTCTGCTATCTCTGTAGATCTCAGTGAGCTCCAAAATGTTTCTTCACAGATTCTAATAAACAGTGTTACCAACCTGTTGAATATAAATAAAGGTTTAACTCTGTCAGCTGAATCCACACATCATGAAGCAGTTTCACAATTATCATTTTTCTAGATGTTATTGTGGGATGTTCAGTTTTTCACAGTAGGCCTAGGTGAGCTCTGAAATTTCCCTTTGCAAATTCTACTAAAGACATGTTTCCAACCAGCTAAATGTAAAGAAAGTTTTATCTCTATGAGCTGATTCCACTCATCACAATGCAGTTTCACAAATACCTTCTTTCTCGTTTGTATTGCAAGACATTCAGTTTTACATGATAGGCCTCACTGAGCTCCAAAATGTCCCTTTACAGATGCTACAGAAAGAATGTTTCTAACTTTCTGAATGTAAGCAAATATTTAACTCTGAGAGCTGAATCCACACATCACAAAGCAGTTTCACAGATAGCTTTTTACTATGTTTTGTGGGGGATATTTGGTTTTTCACTTAGGTTTCAGTGAGCTTCAACGTGTCCCTTCTCAGATTCTACAAAAACAGTGTTTCCACCTGTTGAATTAAAAAAAAAAAAAAAACTTTTAACAGCATGAGCTGAATCCACACATTGCAAAGAGATTGCACATATAGCTTCTATCTAGTTTTTATTACGGGATATTCAGCTTTTCTCTATAAGACTCAGTGAGTTCTGAAATGTTCCTTCTCAGATTGTATAAAAACAATTTTACCATCCTGCTGAATGTAAAGAAATATTTAACTCTGTGAGCTGAATCCACACATCATGAAGTGGTTTCACAGATAGCTTCTTTCTAGTTTTTATCCCTGGATATTCGGTATTTCACTATAGGCCTCAGTGAGCTTCAAAATGTCCTTTTACAGATTCTTAAAAAAAAAAAAAAAAAAATTCCAAATTTGGAATATAAAGAAAAGTGTACCTCTGTGAGTGGATTCCACACATCACAAAGTAGTTCACAGATACCTTCTTTTTAGTTTTATCATAAGATGTTTGGTTTTTCACTGTAGTCCTTAGTGAGATTTGAAATGTCCCTATGCAGATTCTAAAAAATACTGTTTAAAAAAACCTGTGGAATGTCAAGAAAGGTTTAAATGTGTGAGCTGAATCCACACATTACATAGTAGTTTAACAGATACCTTTTGTTTAGTTTTTATCACAAGATGTCCAGTTTTATACTATAGGCCTCAGTGAGCTCTGAAATGTCCCTCCACCGATTCTACAAAAATAGTGTTTCCAACCTGTTGAATGTAAAGAAAGATTTAGCACTGTGTCTAATTCCACACATCACAAAGCCGTTTTACAGATAGCTTCTTTTTAGTCTTTATTGTGGGATATTCAGTTTTTCAGTATAGGCTTTGGTGAACTCTGAAATGTTCCTTAGCAGATTGAACCAAAACAGAGTTTCAAATCTGCTGGTTGTAATGAAAGGTTTAACTCTGTGAGCTGAAGCCACACATCACAAAGTAGTTTCACGGATAGCTTCTTTCTAGTTTTTATTGTGGGATATTCAGTTTTCTCCTATAGGCCTAAGTGAGTTTCAGAATGTCCCTGCACAGATTCTACAAAAGCGGTTTCACAGATAGCTTCTTTATAGTTTTATCACATAATAATCCATTTCTCATTATAGGCTTCAGTGAGCTCCAAAATGTCCTTTGGCTGATTCTACAAAAACAGTGTTTCCAAACTGTGAAAGGAAAGCAAAGCTTTAACTCAGTGAACTGAATCCACACATCACAAAGTGGTTTCATGGATACCTTCTTTCTAGTTTTTATTGTGAAATATTCGGTTTTTTACTATATACATCAGTGAGCTCTGAAATGTCCCTTGACAGATTCTACAAAAGCAGTGTTTTCAACCTGCTATATGTAAAGAAAGTTTTACTGTGAGTTAAATCCACGGATCACAAAGTAGTTTCACATATAGTTCCTCTCTACTTTTTATTATGGAACATTTAGTTTTTCACTACAGGCTTCAGTGAGCTCTAAAATGTCACTTTGCAGATGTTACAAAAGTGGTGTTGAATGTAAACAGAGATTGAACTCTGTGAGCTGAAACCACACATCACAAAGCAGTTTACAGATACCTTGTTTTTAGTTTTAATGGTGGGATATTCTCTTTTTCTCTACAGGCCTCAGTAAGTTCCAAAATGTCACTTCACAGATTCTACAAAAGGAGTGATTCCAATTTGCTAAATGTAAAGAAAGCTTTATCGCTTTAAGCTGAATCCACACATGACAAAGTGGTTTCACAGATAGCTTCTTTCTAGTTTTTATGAGAGGATATTTTGTTTCTCACTACAGGCCTAAGTGAGCTCCGAAATGTCCCTTCACAGGTTCTCAAAAAACAGTGTTTTCATTTTGCTGAATGTAAGGAAAGGTTTAATACTATGAGCTGAATTTATATATCACAAAGTGGTTTAACAGAGAGCTTCTTTCTAGTTTTTATTTTGGGATATTTGGCTTTTTCACCATAGGCCCCATGGACTCTGAAATGTCCCTTCACAGATTCTACAGAAAGAGTGTTTCCAAAATCCTGAATCAAAAGAAAAGTTTACCTCTGTGAGATGAATCCAAACACCACAACGCTGTTTCACAGTTAGCTTCTTTCCAGTTTTTATCAATATATATTTGTTTTCCAATGTAGGCTTCAGTGGGCTCCCAAATGTCCCTCTGCAGATTCTACAAAAAGAGTGTTTCCAACCTACTGAATCAAAAAAAGGTTTAATTCTGTGAGCTGAAACAACAAACTACAAACCAGTTTAACAGATAGCTTTTTTCTAGTTTTTATCACAAGTTATTCAGTTTTTCACTCCAGGCCACAGTGAGCTCCAAAATGTCCCATTGCTTATTCTACATAAATGGCTTTTACAACCTGCTGAGTGTAAAGAAAGGTTTATCTCTGTGAGGTAAATCTACACATCACAAAGCAGTTTCATAGATAGATTTTTTTCTAGTTTTTATCTTGGGATATTCTGTTTTTCAATATAGGCCCCGATGAGCTCTCAAATGACGTTTCACCGATTCTACCAAAACAGTTTTTAACCTGCTGAATACAAAGAAAGATTTAACTCTGTGAGCTGAATCCACACATCACATAACGGTTTCACAGATAATGTTTTTGTAGCTTTTATCGCAAGGTATTTGGTTTTTTACTGTATGCCTCAGTGAACTTTGAAATGTCCCCTTGTGGATTCTACAAAATCAGTGTTTCCAACCTGCTAATTTTAAAGAAAGGTTTAGCTCTATAAGCTGATTTCACATATTACAAAGTGGTTTCACACATATCTTTTGTCTAGTTTTTATTGCAAGATTATCGATTTTCACTACAGGCCTCAGTGTTCTCCAAAATGTCCCATCACCAATTATACGAAAACTCTTTTTTTAAACTGCTGAATGTAAAGAAAGTTTTAACTCTGTGAGCAGAATCCACACATCACAAAGCTGTTTCACATATAGTTTCTTTCTAATTTTTATTATGGGATAATTGCTTTTTCAAGGCCTCAGTGAGATTTCTAATGTCCCTTCATGGATTCTACAAAAACAGTGTTTTCCACCTTCTGAATGTGAAAAAAATATTACCTCTGTGAGCTGATTCTACACATCACAAAGCAGTTTCACAGATACTTTCTTTCTAGTTTGTATTGCAAGATATTCAGTTTTTCACTATAGACCTCAGCAAGCTTTGAAATGTCCCTTTGCAGATTCAAAAAAAAAAAAATATGTTTCCAACATGCTGAATCTACACAAGGTTTAACACTGTGAGCTGAATCCATACATCTCAAAATGGATTCACAGAGAACTTCTTTTTAATTTTTATTAGGGGAAATTCTGTTTTTAAGTAGAGATCTCAGTGAATTTGAAATGTCCCTTTGCTTATTCTACAAAAACTGCTAAAAACCTGATGAATATAGAAAAAGGTTTATGTATGAGAGTTGAATTTACACATCAAAAAGCCTTTCACAGATAGCTTGTTTCTAGTTTTAATCACAGTATATTCAATTTTTCACTACAGGTCTCAGTGAGCTCTGAAATGTCCCTTCACAGATGCTACAAAAACAATTTTTCCAACCTGCTGAATGTAAATAAAAGTTTATGTCTCTGAGCTGAATCAACAGATAGCAAAGCGGATTCACAGAGAGCTTTTTCTTGTTTTAATCTCGGGATCTTTGCTTTCTCACTAAAAACCTCAGTGAACTCCAAAATGTCCCTTCGCAGATTCTACAAAAACAGTGATTCCAACATGCTGGATGTAAAGAAAGGTTTAACTCTGTGAGATAAATCCACACATCACAAAGTGGTTTCACAGATAGCTTCTTTGTAGTTTTTAATCACGGGTTATTCTGTTTTTCACTATAGGCATCAATGAGCTCTAAAATATCACTGAGCAAACTCTACAAGAAGTGTTTTTATTCTGCTGAATGTAAAGAAAGGTTTAAGTCTGTGAGATAAATACACACATCATAAAGCAGTTTCACAGATACGTTGCTTCAAGTTTTTAATGCAGTTTGTCACTGAACACCTCAGTGAGCTTCAAAACATCTTTCCAAAGATTCTACAAAAAAAAGTGTTTCCAAAATGCTGAATATAAAGAAAGGCTAAGCTGTGTAAGCTCAATCTACACATCACAAAGGGGTTTCACAGATAGTGTCTTTGTCCTTTTTATTGAGGGATATTCGGTTTTTCAGTGTACGTTTCAGTAAGCTTTGAAATGTTCCTTCACAGACTCTACAAAAATGGTTTTTACAACCTGCTGAATGTCAAAAAAAAAAAAAAAAGGTTTAACTCTGAATAAACACATCAAAAAACAGTTTCACAGATATCTTCTTTCTTGTTTTTATCCTGGTATGTTTGGTTTTTACTATAGGTCTCAGTGATCTCTGAAATGTCCCCTCACAGATTCTACAAAGTTCTGTTACTATCCTGTTGAATGTAAAGAAATATTTAACTCTGTGAGCTGAATCCATACATCACAAAGCATCTTCACAGATAGTTTCTTTCTGGTTTTTATCAGAGGATATTCTGTTTTTATTATAGGTTTCATTGAGCTCTGAAATGTCCCTTTGGAGATACTGCAAAAACAGTGTTTCCAAAGTGCCGAATGTAAAGAAAAATGTAAATCTTTGAGCTGAATTCACACATCAAAAAGTGCTTTTACAGAGAGCTTCTCTCTAGTTTTATCGTAAAATATTGTTTTTTTTTTTTTTTTTTTTACCTGTAGGCATCAGTGAGCTTTGAAAGGTCTCTTTGCAGATTCTACAAAAACAGTATCTCTGACCTGCTGAACATAAAGAAAAATTTAATAACATGTGAGTTGAATCCACACATATCAAAGTAGTTTCAAACATAGTTTCTTTCTAGTTTTTATCATAGGATATTCAGTTTTTCACTCTAGGTTTCAGTAAGCTTGGAAATATCCCTTTAGAGATTCTGCAAAAATAGTGTTTTCTAATTATTGAATGTAAAGAAAGGTTTAACTCTGTGAGATGATTCCACACATCACAAAGCGGTTTTTTGGATACCTTCTTTCTAGTTTTTCTGCAAGATATTTGATTTTTCACTCTAGGCCTCAGTGAGCTGTGAAATGTCCCTTCACAGATTCTATAAAAACAGTTTCCAATCTGCTGAATGTAAGAAAAGTTTTTACTCTGTGAGCTGAAACTACACATCACAAAGCAGTTTCACAGATAGCTCTCTTCTGGTTTTTATCACAAGATATTCCGGTTTTCACTACAGGCCACAGTGAGCTCCAAAATGTCTCTTTGCTGATTCTACAGAAACAGTTTTTACAACCTGCTGAGTGTAAAGAAAGGTTTATATTTTGAGTTGAATACACACATCACAAAGCGGTTTCTTAGATAGCTCTTTCTAGTTTTTATTTTGGGATATTCAGTTTTTCACCATAGCCCCAATGAGTTCTGAAATGACATTTTGCAGAGTCTACAAAAACAGCGTTTTCAACCTGCTGAATTTAAGTAAATATTTAACTCTGTGATCTGAATCCACATATCACAAAAAAGGTTTCACAGATAGTGTCTTCGTAGTTTTTATCACAAAGTATTCACTTTTTTACTATATGCCTCAGTGAGCTATGAAATGTCCCCTCGCAGAATCTACAAAATCAATGTTTCCAACCTACTGTATTTAAAGAAAGGTTTAGCTCTGTAAGGTGATTCCACACATTAAAAAGCAGTTTCACAAATAGCTTCTGTCTAGTTTTTATTGCAAGATTATTGGTTTTCACTACAGGCCTCAGTGTGCTCCAAAATGTCCCATTACCGATTCTACAAAAACAGTATTTCCAAACAGCTGAATATAAAGGAAGTTTTAATTCTGTGGGCAGAATCCACACATCACAAAGCCATTTCACAGATAGTTTCTTTCTAGTTTTTATCACAGAATTCTTAGTTTTTCACCATAGGCCTCAGTGAGCCTTCAAATGTCTCTTCACAGATTCTACAAAAAAAGTGTTTGCAGCCTACTGAATGTGAAGAAAATTTTACATCTGTGAGCTGATTCCAGATATCACAAAGTGGTTTCGCAGATACCTTCACATAAGTTTTTATTGCAAGATGTTTGGATTTTCACTATAAGCCTCAGTGAGCTTTGAAATGTCCCTTCACAGATCCTATATAAAAAAAAATTCCAACATTCTGAATGTAAACAAAGGATTAACACTGTGAGCTGAATCCACACATCTCAAAATGCATTCACAGAAATATTCAGTTTTTAAGTAGAGACCTCAGTGAACTTTGAAATGTCACTTCGCAGATTCTACCAAAACAGTGTTAACAACTCGCTTAACGTAAAGAAATGATCATGTATGAGAGCTGAATTTAAACATCAAAAAGTGGTTTCACTGACAGCTTATTTCTAGTTTGAATTGCAGATACTCGGCTTTTCACTACAGGCCTCAGTGAGCTCCTAAATGTCTCTTCGCAGATTCTACAAAAACAGTGTCTCCAAGCTGCTGAATGTAAAGAAAGGTTTATGCCTGTGAGCTGAATCAACACATCACAAACCGGTTTCACAGATAGATTTTTTTCTCATTTCAATTGTAGGATACTCAATTTCTCACTAAAGTCTTCAGTGAACTCCAAAATGTCCCTTTACAGATTCTACAAAAACAGTCATTCTGATCTGCTGAATGTAAAGAAAGGTTTAACTCTGTGAGTTGAATTCACATGTCACAAAGCCATTTCACAGATAGCTTCTTTCTAGTTTTTAGCGTGGGATATTCAGTTTTTCACTATAGGCATAAGAGTGCTTTCAAATGTCCCTTCACAGATTCTACAAAAGCAGTGCTTGTCACCTTCTGAATGTGAAGCAAATTTTACTTCTGAGAGCTAATTCCACATATCACAAAATGGTTTCACAGATACTTTCTTTCTATTTTTATTTCAAGATGTTCAGTTTTTCACTATAGGCCTCAGTGAGCTTTGAAATATCCCTTTGCAGATTCTTTTTTTTAAAAAAATTTCCTTTCTGAAACTATTACAATCAATAAAAAAAAGAGGGAATCCTCCCTAACTCATTTTACGAGGTCAACATCATCCTGATACCAAAGCCTGGCAGAGACACAACAAAAAAAAGAGAATTTTAGACCAATATCCCTGATGAACATTGACGCATAAATCCTTAATAAAATACTGGCAAACTGAATCCAGTAGCACATCAAAAAGCTTATCCACCATGATCGAGTGGGCTTCATCTCTGATCCAGCATATAAACAGAACCAAAGACAAAAAACCCATGATTATCTCAATAGATGCAGAAAAAGCCTTTGACAAAGTTCAACAGCCCTTCATGCTAAAAACTCTCAATGAATTTTGTATTGATGGAATGTATCTCAAAATAATAAGAGCTATTTATGACAAACCCACAACCAATATCATACTTAAGGGGCAAGAACTGGAAGCACTCCCTTTGTAAACTGTCACAAGATAGGGATGCCCTCCGTCACCACCCCTATTCAACAAAGTGTTGGAAGTTCTGGCTGGGGCAAATAGGCAAGAGAAAAAAATAAAGCGTATTCAGTTAGGAAAAGAAGAAGTCAAATTGTCTCTCTTGGCAGAAGAAATGATTGTATATTTAGAAAACCCCATCGCTTCAGTCCAAAATCTCCTTAAGCTGATAAGGAACTTCAGCAAAGTCTCAGGATACAAAATCAATGTGCAAAAATCACAAGCATTCTTACACACCAATAACAGACAAACAGAGAGCCAAATTATGAATGAATTCCATTCACAATAGCTTCAAAGAGAATAAAATACCTAGGAATCCAACTTACAAGGGATGTAAAGGACCTCTTCAAGGAGAACTACAAACCACTGCTCAGTGAAATCAAAGAGGACACAAACAAATGGAAGAACATACCATGCTCATGGATAGGAATAATCAATATCATGAAAATGGGCATACTGCCCAAGGTAATTTATAGAATTCAATGCCATCCCCATTAAGCTACCAATGACTTTCTTCACAGAATTGGAAAAAACTGCTTTAAAGTTCATATGGAACCAATAAAGAGCCCACAATGCCAAGACAATCATAAACCAAAAAAACAAAGCTGGAGGCATCACGCTACCTGACTTCAAACTATACTACAAGGCTACAGTAACCAAAACAGCATGGTACTGGTACCAAAACAGAGATATAAACCAATGGAACAGAACAGAGCCCTCAGAAATAATACCACACATCTACAACCATCTGATCTTTGACAAACCTGACAAAAACAAGAAATGGGAAAGGATTCCCTATTTGATAAATGATGCTGAGAAAATTGGCTAGTCATAAGTAGAAAGCTGAAACTGGATCCTTTCCTTACTCCTTATATGAAAATTAATTCAAGATGGATTAGAGACTTAAATGTTAGACCTAAAACCGTAAAAACCCTAGAAGAAAACCTAGGTAATACCATTCCAGACATAAGCATAGGCAAGGAATTCATGACTAAAACATCAAAAGCAACAGCAACAAAAGCCAAAATTGACAAATGGGATCTAATTAAACTAAAGAGCTTCTACACAGCAAGAGAAACTACCATCAGAGTGAACAGGAAAACTACAGAATGGGAGAAAATTTTTGTAATCTACTCATCTGACAAAGGGCTAATATCCAGAACCTATAAATAACTCAATCAAATTTACAAGAAAAAAAAATCCCATCAAAAAGTTTGCAAAGGATACGAACAGACACTTCTCAAAAGACATTCATACAGCCAACAGACACATGAAAAAATGCTCATCATTACTCACGACCAGAGTAATGCAAATCAAAACCACAATGAGATACCATCTCGCATCAGTTAGAATGGCAATCGTTGAAAAATCAGGAAACAACAGGTGTTGGAGAGGATGTGGAGAAACAGGAACACTTTTACACTGTTGGTGGGATTGTAAACTAGTTCAACCATTGTGGAAGACAGTGTGGCGATTCCTCAAGGATCTAGAACTAGATGTACCATATGACCCAGCCATCCCACTACTGGGTATATACCCAAAGGATTATAAATCATGCTGCTATAAAGACACATGCACACGTGTGTTTATTGTGGCACTATTCACAATAGCAAAGACTTGGAATCAAACCAAACGTCCATCAGTGACAGACTGGATTTAGAAAATATGACACATATATGCCATGGAATACTATGCAGCCATAAAAATGGATGAGTTCTTGTCCTTTGTAGGGACATGGATGCAGCTGGAAACCATCATTCTGAGCAAACTATTGCAAGAACAGAAAACCAAACACCACATGTTCTCACTCATAGGTGAGAATTGAACAATAAGGTCACTTGAACACAGGAAGAGGAACATCACACACCAGGACCTATTGTGGAGAGGGGGGCGAGGGGAGAGATAGCATTAGGAGATATACCTAATATGAATGACGAGTTAATGGGTGCAGCACATCAACATGGTAGATGTATACATATGTAACAAACCTGCACATTGTGCACATGTACATTAGAACTTAAAGTATAATAATAATAATTTTAAAAAATATTTCCCACTTGCTGAATGTACATAAAGGTTTATCACTGTGAGCTGAATCCACACATCTCAAAATGAATTCACAGAGAACTTCTTTCTAGTTTTCCTGAGGGGAAATTCAGTTTTTAAGAACAGACTTCAGTGAACTTTGAAGTGTCCCTTCACAGATTCTACAAAAGCAGTGTTAACAACCTGCTGAATGTAAAGAAATGTTTATGCATTGGAGCAAAATTTACACATCAAAAAGCCATTTCACAGATAGCTTTTTTCTAGTTTTAATCGCAGGATATTCGGTTTTTCACTATAGGCCTCAGTGAGCTCTGAAATGCCCCTTTGCAGATTCTACAAAAACAATGTTTCCAACCTGCTGAATGCAAAGAAAGATTTATTCTGTAAGATGAATCAACACATCACAAAGCGGATTCACAGATAGATTTTTTCTCACTTTAATCACAGAATATTTGGTTTCTCACTAAAGGCCTCAGTGAACTCCAAAATGTCTCTTCACAGATTTGACAAAAACAGTGATTATAACTTCATAGATGTAAAGAAAGATTTAACTCCGTGAGTTAAATTAACACAGGATTTTCCAACAGTTAAATCTAACAGGAGTTTCACAGATACGTTATTTCAAGTTTTTATCATGGGATATTGAGTTTTTCACTATAGGCATCAGTGAGCTCTGAAATATCACTTCACGGATTTTACAAAAATGGTGTTTCCTATCTGCTGAATGTAAAGAAAGGTTTAACTCTGTGTGCCAAATCCGCACATCATAATGCAGTTTCCCAAATACGTTGTTTTGTGATTTTATTGAGAAATGTTTGGTTTGTCACCATACACTTTAGTGAGTTTTAAAACGTCTTTTCAAATATTCTACCAAAAAAAGTGTTTTTAACCTGTTGAATGTAAAGAAAGTCTAAACTCTGTAAGTTCAATCCACACATCACAAAGGGGTTTCACAGATAGCATCTTTTTCATTTTTATTGTGGTATATTTGGTTTTTCAGTATACATTTCAGTGAGTTTCAAAATGTCCCTTCTCAGACTCTACAAAAACAGTGTTTACAATGTGCTGAATATAAAGAAAGATTTACCTCTGTGAGCTGAATCCACACTTCACAAAGCAGTTTCATAGGTAGCTTCTTTCTTGTTTTTATCATGGGATATTCAGTTTTTCATTCTAGGCCTCAGTGAGCTCTGAAATGTCCTTTCACATCTTTTACAAAAACAGTGTTTCAAACAATCTAAATATAGAGAAAGGTTAAACTCGGTGAGCTGAATGAACACATCACAAAGAGGTTTGGATATACCTTCTATCTAGTTTTTATCACAAGATTTTCAGTTTTTCACTCTAGGTCTCAGTGAGCTCCTAAATGTCCCTTAGCAGATTCTACACAAAGAGTGTTTCCAATCTGCTGATAGTAAATAAATTTTAACTCTGTGAACTGAATCCCCATAATGGAAAGCAGTTTCACAAAGAGTTTCTTTCTACTGTTTATTTTGGGATATTTGGTTTTTCAGTATAGGCCTCAGTGACCTTTGTAATGTCCCTTCACAGATTCTATGAAAACAATGTTTCCAACCTGCTGAATATGAAAAAATATTGAACTCTGTGAACTGAATCCACACGTAGCAAGTAGTTTGGCACATAGCTTTTTCTGGTTTTCATTGTGGGATATTCTGTTTTTCATGCTAGGCCCCAGTGAACTCAAAAATGTCCCTTTGCATATTCTACAAAAACAGAGTCACCAACCTGTTGAATGTAAATAAAGTTTAATTCTGTAGGCTGAATCCATGAAACAGTAAGCAGTTTAGGGAGAGCTTTTTTCTAGTTTATGTCATGGGATATTTGGTATTTCACTATGGGCCTTGGCTTTGAAATTGCCCTTCGGTAGGCTGGGGGCGGAGCAAGATGGCCGAATAGGAACAGCTTCAGTCTCCATGTCCCAGCGCGAGCGACACAGAAGACCGGTGATTTCTGCATTTTCAACTGAGGTACTGGGGTCATCTCACTCGGGAGTGCCGGACAATCGGTGCTGGTCAGCTGCTGCAGCCCAACCAGCGAGAGCTGAAGCAGGGCGAGGCATCGCCTCACCTGGGAAGCGCGACGGGGAAGGGAGTCCCTTTTCCTAGCCAGGGGAACTGAGACACACAATACCTAGAAAATCGGGTAACTCCCACCCCAATACTGTGCTGTAACACCGGCACACCGGAGATTATATCCCACACCTGGCCGGGAGGGTCCCATGCCCACGGAGCCTCTCTCCTTGCTAACACAGCAGTCTGCGGCAATCTAACCGCAAGGCAGTAGCGAGGCTGGGGGAGGGGCGCCCGCCATCGCTGAGGCTTAAGTAGGTAAATAAAGCCTCTGGGAAGCTCGAACTGGGTGGAGCTCACAGCAGCTCAAGGAAACCTGCCTGTCTCTGTAGACTGCGCCTCTGGGGACAGGGCTCAGCTAAAGGAGCAGACGCCTGTGAAACGCGAACGACTCTGTCTGACAGCTTTGAAGAGAGTAGTGGATCTCCCAACACGGAGGTTGAGATCTGAGAGGGGGCAGTCTGCCTGCTCAAGTGGGTCACTGACTCCTGAGTAGCCTAACTGGGAGACATCCCCCACTAGGGGCAGTCTGAC